>NW_028321888.1:8848915-9152332 GCF_036245765.1 Copidosoma floridanum
ACTACTGAACCGATTTTGTTGAAATTTTGCACACTGATTCGTGATACTTCCTAGATGGTTTTAGTATAGTTTTAATCGTAAAAGATTTAATAACAATAGCAATAAATGAGCTCAAAGTTTTGCAAAAATATGCCAGCTTTTCACTTTAGTTCAGTAAAATCCGCTAGGTGGCGTCGACATAAAATCGAAGCTACCTGCAACATAATTAAATAAGTGTGGTTATAATAGGCTGGAGCGTCACCATAGTGTTGTAGTCGAGCTTCGGCAACTCAACGAGCTGTGTTGGGAATGCTAATTATAGTCTTGCAGCTGGATATCCCGGTTACGGACGACACTCTTCTCTAAGGGAGAAGAGACCTAAATGTCCATTCACCCTGAATCTCGACGAGTGCGATCAAAAAAAAAAAAATTAATTCCAACCGATTCCGTCTCTGCCACAATACCAGGAGACATATCTAGCCAGAGCACAATCTGCTCCAACTCATCAGAGTTGTGAGGGAGCTCCACCATCCCACCTGGTGCAGTTAGAGAATTTGTGGCTACAAATGTAAGCAAGGGAAGAAAACAGCTCTGAGCTCTGAGGGGCACGGGCAGCCACAACGGCTACCTTCTTGGTCGTCGCGTCCCCAATGCGCTTACCCACATGTTCCCGTCTAACGATGAGCGGTTGGTTATCCGGGGAACGACCCGAGACGAGATATTCTTTGGTCAGCAGCGTACCTCCCTCTATCACAGTCTCCGTATATCGAGACTCCCAGGGTAAGAATCAAGCAACCGTAGCAAGCTCTTCATCATCAGGAATAAGAATAGCCTGGAAGTTTCACCACTGGCGCTTTTTAGGGCCATTATAAGTATTTACGTTCCCTACTTAACCATCAATTTCATCGGTTCTTTTTAGCATCCACCTAAGTGTTAACTACCTTGCCAACAAATACATTTTTATTACCATTTCCGGAAGCGATTCGTCGACTAAAAGACTATATTAAATAAAGACGGGCACTATTAAACCAAGTAAGTTATTCACTAGCAGACGTCACCTGCGGAGTTGTTCTTCGCAAGGCTGGAAAACCCGGTGACCGACGACCCTATATTACCCTCTCGACTCCAAGCATTCAACCAGGAATCACTGATCCTCTCCAAAGTCTGCGTTGGGCAAACCTATAACAGCTATGTAGGAAAAAAAACTTGAGCCCACGGGACAGACTCCACTGGACAAGTATCACTAACCAATCTCCCCATCTAAGATCATCAAAAAACTGAATCTGCAAAATAAAAAAGGTGCTTTAGACACCAACGTCTTCGACGTTATACCGGGAGACGTTGGGAAAGAGCACTACAACTAGCCCCAAAGCTTCGGACTTAGTAATTTTTATCCCGATCAGTCTGGGTCTTCAACAGCAAGCCAGAAAAGATCACCCTGAGGTATCCAGGCAGTCACAATTGCTGTTAACTGCAGTCAAGAAAGAGTTAACTTAAGAAGCTCACCGGTCTTTTTGAGGGCCATCAGACGTCTACCTTGCCAACAAATATATTAGAACTTAACAAAGTTGACAGAAAACATACTTTAGGAGTCACACAAATTTTAAGCATGCCAAAAGTCGCATGAGGGTGAATCGGAAGAAAAACTTCAAGTGTATCTAATAAATACAATTTTACTTAGGCGTCAAGAAACTGACGCAGAAAATTTATCGAGATTGAAACAGCAGCGTCAAAATTAACAACTAAAGAGTCCATTACGTGAAAGATCAGCTTTTCATTGTACCCTCACAGCAATCTCTGAAATCTTTAAAGATCCTACTTTAGATTTTTAGATAAGTAGAAAATGTTTTTGTGTTTTTGTGGCAATAAAAATGTAGGGTTTAAGGTCCAGGACTTTGTTGCTCTGGTAATAAAGTTGTGAGATATAAGAAAACAAATTAGGGGGGATAAATGGGTCATGGGACCCACGGTAAGAACGAAGTTCTTTGAACATGACGAGTATAAAAACACAATTTCTCAGGTAACAAGGGGGTCGCCAGACCCATTGAAAGAACGAAGCTCTATAAACGTTAATACTGCATTCATGTAGTTCACTAAACAAAAACTTGAAAAACGAATAAAAAAATAAAATAAAAAAAATAGTTCAGTACTCACAATGGTTGAACTTTGTGAGTACTGTATTTATGCACGACGTTCTCACGAAGTTCAACCATCGTGAGGACTGAACTATTTTTTTTATTTTATTTTTTTATTCGTTTTTCAAGTTTTTGTTTAGTGAACTACATGAATGCAGTATTAACGTTTATAGAGCTTCGTTCTTTCAATGGGTCTGGCGACCCCCTTGTTACCTGAGAAATTGTGTTTTTATACTCGTCATGTTCAAAGAACTTCGTTCTTACCGTGGGCCCCATGACCCATTTATCCCCCCTGATTTGTTGTTGTTTTTTTTTATTTTTTTATTATTTTTTTTTTTTTTTAATTTCTTGTTTTATTTATTGTTTTTTTCATTTCTTATTTTATTTTTTTTCATATTTCATTTTATTACATTTTTTTTAATTTTTTTGTATTTCCTTTATTTAATTTCTTTCTTATTTTCATATTTAATCTTTTTTTTTTTCATTCCCTTTTTTTTCATATATCATTCTTTTTTTTCATATTTAATTTCATTACTTTTTTTTCATTCTTTTGTATTTCCTTTATTTCTTTTTTTTATATTTTTCTATTTATATTCATTCTTTTGTTTTTTCTTTTTTTTCATTTCTTTTTTCATATTTCATTTCATTATTTTTTAATATATTATTTTATTTGTTCAAATTTCATTTAATTTCATTATTTCTTTTTTTCATATTTCATTTTTTCATATTTCGTTTCTTTTTTTTTCATATTTCATTTCATTGCCTTTTTTCATTTATAACAGTAATTATTAGCATTACTGTAATGCAAAAAAAAACCTCAGGTTTAATGAAAATACAAATATTTAATGCGTAATAACGCGCCTTATTATATTTAATCTACATAACCATATTTATGCTAATTAAATTTTTTTTTTTTTTTTTTTTTTTTTTTTTTTTTTTTTTTTTTTTAGATGTATTATTTAGAAAACAAATACACAAGTTATAAAACAAATTCATAATTGAATGTATTATCAGTGAATACATTTAAAAATGGAATGTTATAGTTACGAATTACACGATAAGTACAAGAAACCGACTTCTATAATCGGCAGCGCTCGTAGCAGAGTGGGTAAGGTACAGGACTCACATGCAGAAGGTCGAGGGTTCAAATCTCTGTATTGGAAAAGGTTTTTTTTTTTTTTTTAGAATTGTAAAAGAAAAAAAAATTCGAAGTGAAAGAAAAATTACTGTGGGGAAATAAAATTAAAATTTGTTAAAAAATTAATTGCTTGGGAGTGTGAGGTGGAATGGTGGGTAAAGGTATGCAGAAGAGTAACAGGGCACGGTTGACAAATGTACATATATAGTTAGGAGAGGGGAAGTGTGTAGAGAACACTTGGTGAGGGGGGACGGGGTGAGGGGAAAAACTTGAGAGGAAGAGATTTCTGATTCAAAAAAAAAAAAAATCTGTCGGTTTTAAAATTCCAGCCCCCCGAGTAACGCGACATAAAGAACTTCGTTCTAAAAAAATTTTTTTTTAATTCAAATTTTTGGGGGTTTAAAATTTTAACAGCTTTAAAAAATAGCCGTTTTCGTGAATTACACGGGAGAAACTGTAAATGAACGGCTTCTTATGGCCACCGATTATTTTATGGCATAAAGAACGCACGGTACTTTTCAGCATAATAATTTTTTTGAATTTTTACACCTCATTATTTAACCAAATAAACTATATGGATTCCGAAAAAATATGTTTTTAATAAGAAGATTTTTGTTCTTAGATGTATCAGGAATATGTGTAAAATTTCTAACTGAAAATGTTTCACATTACATGTCAACACACTACGGTGTTTTATTTAGTAAGTCTCGGGCGAAGCCGAGACGGGGGGCTGCTAGTTATACATACAAAACCAACACATTTAAACAACTAAATAAAAATGATTCATTTACTTGTAATGAATAATAATGTACTCTAGTACCGCACTTAACGTTTCACCAGAAATTCCATGTGAGAAAGTTATGTGAGAAAATTACATGAGAAAATCTCATGAGAAATCTGTGTGAGATAATGGCATGGGAACTCACGTGAAAACTCAAGTGAGATCTCACATGAGTTCTCACGTGATAATACTTAGTAGGGTTAGCAATTCACAACTTTCTAAATTTAGTGGTAAGAATGTATTTTTCGTAAACAATAAACACTTTACACAAATTAATGTAGAATAAACGATTAAACGAATGTTTACAACAAATATAACTATTTCTTTTTAGAATGACATCACAAGCCACTAAATAATTTCGCTCGATGTTGTATACAGACTTTCGTCATTGTTTGCGGTTGACTAAATAATGTTGAGTCACTTTTGAGGTCATTAACACAAATTTTTTTGCCCATTTTAATTAATTTCTTTTCAAATCCTTCAATAAAAATTTTAATACAATTTTACAATTACATTTATTATTTTTATCACTCCCTTTCAAAATGTTAACTGGACCTCCAGGTGCTTGTCTGCTTGGTCCTCGTTTTTCAGCATATCCTGGTACTATAGGATACAAAATAGGCCCACGCGCATGTTTACGTGGGTCAACCAATCAAAGAAGGAGGCTGTATTACGTCATAACATGGAACTGAATTTAAATGAAAAATAAATAAAGAGATTTTATTTATTTATTAATTAATAAAAAGTGTGCAGATAGAAATTTTGACTGTGCAATTAAGTTTAGACAATGTGCAGTTTTTTAAGCCCCTGTGCAGTTGGAAATACGCTCTAATAAGAGAGATATCGCGATCCAACTACGGCCTGCGAATCGACTAACTTCTTTAATTTTTTGTACAAAAGTGAGGCATGTGCAGTTCTAATTATTTGCATAAACGAAATGTGCAGATGAAAACACGTCGCCTAGTATTTTTTTTTTTTTGCACAAATCGATCATTTGCGGGCTGGCTTTCAGGAGGTAAAGCTTTCAAAGCGCGCCAAAACGTGATCAGCTGATTAACTTTTGTTAACATGTGCGAACAAACGGGCGGTAAGCTGAGCCGGGGTGGGGGGGGGGTACCAACCAAATACTCAACCAACGCATCATTTCTGAACAGAGCCTATACCAAAATTGGTATGGCTCATGGACCTACCTTGTTTTCTTGTATCATGCTAGCATATAACTTTTTTTTTATTTCGCGGGCCTATGTTATGACATAACTAGGCCGATGTATAGAAAAATAGTTATATACTACGGCCCATGTATGGCCTCGGTGACGTCTTATTCGCTTTGAGCGCAATTCCGAAATCGCGCCCCCATTGGAGACTTTGAGAACAAAAGGTAGTTATTAATGTTATTATGAAATCGAGCATCCGGCTCCATTCACCAGGTGGCCAACCCTTAAATATCGCTTTTCTACAAGCATGTGGAAATCAATTCATAGTACTGTTCTTTTCTAATCACGACCAATCGTTCTCGAATGGCCCAGTGGAGGCGCGATTTCGGAATTGCGCTCAAAGCTAATACACTGTGAACTCAGTAGGGGTTAATGACCCAATTACTGTACAGGTACCAATTACTGCGCACTCGACGTTAATACAAATTATCAAAAAACAAACTGGAAAATGTGTATGCTCAGATATTGTAACACGCTTGTACATTAATAACGTTCAATCTAGAATCATACTTTACATCATGACATTCATAATTGTTTAACTGAGTGACTCTAAATGAACCTAACCTACAAAACTTTGTGGTCGTGCGTAGTAATTGGTGCGCAGCAACTGGGTCTGGAGCTTTAGCATGAAAACCTTAAGGGAGAGCACAGTGAACTGTGCGAACGACTTGCATCCAGCAAAAAAAAAAAAAAATACCAAAAATTGCGGAATCGTTTGCAGGTTTTGCAATTGCCATGCAAAAAATTGTCAGAGTATTATTTTTTTGTAAAAAAAATAAAATGTAGTACGTCCTGCGAGAATCTAATAAAATTATTATTTCGCCTCAACGGTAGAGTTTCTACTATTAAAATTATCACCAGTCGTTTGAAATTTAATTTCCAGTGCGTGTGAGGATCGCAAAATAGTCGAATTAGTTATATTTATTGAATAAATAATTATATTTATATACGAGAGTAAGTCGAGTCATCTTACTCCCACCCCAGGCCAGGGCGCATGCGCACTACACTCGAAATACGTCAGTTTGTTTATACCTTATTAGGTTCGTTTGTGACCGCTTGTTCGCATGTCGGAGCGCTCGGACAAATTCTATCGAAAGATAAAAACGGGTGTTTTGGACCGAAGCTCGGCTCGGAACGATTCGAGCGCTCCGACAAATTTTGTCGAAAACAGGTGTTCTCGATTGATTATCTATAGCTGCTTCCACCTGCACGTTCGCAACCATAATAAAAACAAAGCAATTGGACTGAGGTAAAAATTATTTTACACTTGTAAACTTTTTTATTTAAAATATTTGAATAGGTAGCAATGTAGCCAGATAATAGGTACGTTTATTTTTGTGGTTGGTCGGTCCAATAAGTGTAATTGTACAAGATAGTATATCTATATTAACTACATAAGTCTATTGACATATCTAATGTTTGGTGGACGTTATCAAACTTGTAACAGGGAATTAATAGCGATCATTTGATATGTCGAAAATCCGACAAATCTTTGCGATAGTTCCTATAAAATAACCAGAAATGACACGCATGTTAATTTAACGATTTTAAATTATTTAAATACGCCCCACTTACTATATTCAAGATATTATTTTATTTAAACTTAAGTAAACAATCGCCAGTGACCCAATACGCCCAACTGACTACACTTAGAAGATATTCAAATAAATTAAAATCGTTGAACTAACATGCGGGTCACCTTCATTTCTGATTATTTCACAGGAACTATCGCAAAGATTTGTCGGATTATTCTCATATCGAATGATGCTATTAATTCCCTATTGATCAATAAAGTCCACCGAACACTAGATATGCCAATAGACTCATGCGACTTATCAAACCCGCAACTTTTATAAGTCTATCAGACGTCGGAACTGACAACAGACTTAAGCGTCTTATCAGACCTGCAACTTATATAAGTAAATTACACGTCGGACATGTTAAGAGACTTATGCGACTTTCCAGACCCGGGTCTATTATCGTCGGGTATTTTTAACACCTCTGGGTTTAGGCCGTTTAGGGGTGCGTTTTTTTTACGTTCGGACGTTTGGTCGTACGGCCCATTCCAGGTGTCCTACTTTTTAAATGTACTTATAAAAGGTTAGTTATGGTACTAATATTTACACATATATTATCAAATTACGTTTGTTCAACTATACAGAACTGATATGGTGTGTCGTTTTACGATGTTTTAGAGAGTGAAACGACCGGAGTGGATCATACGACCGAACGTAAAAAAAAATGCACCCTAGATCTACATGCTAGAGGAATCGGACTTATTGGACCGAGCGACCACAAAAAAAAACGTACCTAATCAGTCGAGAACACCGGAGGCCGTATTCCGTAACTTTTACACCGCACCACACCACAGACTGACGTTACGTTACCTATCGCTAATGCGTTGTAACGTGACGTCAAGTTATGGTGTGGCGTGGTGTAGAAGTTACGGAATACGACATACGACTCCTGTTTTCGACAAAGCTGTGGATGGTTCATGCAGTGGAACGTATGTTAAATGCACATCTATATATTGTGTTTAACCATCCACTTTGAGAACTATGACTCACTCTCACTGTCAAAAAATTGTGAGAATCGGGCCCCAGGCTTCGGTCTAAGACCACCGTTTTCATCCGAACTTGTCCGAGCGCTCCGACATGCGAACAAGCGGTCGCAAACAAACCTATTAAGGTATAAACAAACTGACGTATTTCGCAGCGACGGGATATAGTTCCGGCCAGATTTGGGAATTCTCTAGGACCCAACCTCTCTGACGTGGGAAATCACTAGATCAAAAAAAAAAATAGTACCGAAGGTGACGCGCGAGATTCAAATAAGGTGCAATAACACAAGCATCCATCACCTGATGACCCGGGGCGCTTACTGGCAACTCTGTTAAATAAATAATTATTAATAACACAAGCGCCTATCACCCAATAACCCAGGGCGCTTACTGGCCACTCTGTTGAATAAATAATTATTAATAACACAAGCGCCTATCAGCTGATGACCCAGGGCGCTTACCGTCCACTCTGTTACATAAATAATTATTAGTAAATAACACAAGCGCCTATCACCTGATGACCCGGGGCGCTTACTGGCAACTCTTTTAAATAAATAATTATTAATAAATAACACAAGCGCATATCACCTGATGACCCGGGGTACTTACTGGCTACTATTGAATACTAAATTATCAAGTAATTACAAGAGCGCCAATTAAAAAGATCTTTGTCGTACTAGATAGGCAATCAAAATTGTGATATGTTTAATAATGTTATCGATCAACTTTTTATTATTTAATAGTGTTGCAAATAAGTGTCCTGGTACATCAGGAAGAAGGTGCTTGACATATTTATGAATAATTATTTATTAACTAGATTTGCAATTAGCGCCCTAGGTAATACGATGATAGGCGCTTGTGTTATTAATAATTATTTGTTTAAAAGAGCGGCCAGTAAGCGCCCCGGGTTATTCGGTGATAGGCAATTGTGTTATTAATAATTATTTATTTAACAGAGCGGCCAGTAAGCACCCCAGGTCATAAGGTGATAGGCGCTTGTGTTATTTACTAATAATTATTTATTTAAAAGAGTGGCCAGTTAGCGCCCCGGGTTATTAGGTGATAGGCGCTTGTGTTATTAATAATCATTTATTTAAAAGAGTGGCCTCCAAGCGCCCCAGATCATCAGCTGATAGGCGCTTGTGTTATTAATAATTATTTATTCAACAGAGTGGCCAGTAAGCGCCCTGGGTTATTGGGTGATAGGCGCTTGTGTTATTAATAATTATTTATTTAACAGAGTTGCCAGTAAGCGCCCCGGGTCATCAGGTGATGGATGCTTGTGTTATTGCACCTTATTTGAATCTCGCGCGTCACCTTCGGTACTATTTTTTTTTTTGATCTAGTGATTTCCCACGTCAGAGAGGTTGGGTCCTAGAGAATTCCCAAATCTGGCCGGAACTATATCCCATCGCTGGTATTTCGAGTGTAGTGCGCATGCGCCCTGGCCTGGGGTGGGAGTAAGATGACTCGACTTACTCTCGTATATAAATATAATTATTTATTCAATAAATATAACTAATTCGACTATTTTGCGATCCTCACACGCACTGGAAATTAAATTGCAAACGACTGGTGATAATTTTAATAGTAGAAACTCTACCGTTGAGGCGAAATAACAGTTTTATTAGATTCTCGCAGGACGTACTACATTTTATTTTTTTTACAAAAAAATAATACTCTGACAATTTTTTGCATGGCAATTGCAAAACCTGCAAACGATTCCGCAATTTTTGGTATTTTTTTTTTTTTGCTAGATGCAAGTCGTTCGCACAGTTCACTGTGCTTTAAGGATACCCGCGCAGTAATTGGGGAATTTTATAACCATGCGCAGTAATACCAGCAAGTGAAATCAGCACTAAAACAGGAGATTCTACGATTCCTGTGGCGACAAAAAGTACTTAAGCGTGGTTTTCGATAAAGAACTTATGAAGGATAATGGAAACAATAATTTAAAAATTCTATCTTGATGCGTTTTTGAGATATGGAACTCGAAAGTACGAGAATTCGAGTTTCATTCAGATACAGAAAATATGATTTTAATTGTGAAAACTATCAAGATAAATTAATTAAACATAATAACTTATGTGCAAGCTATCAGCATTCCCCAGGATGCACTGCAAAGAGTTTACCCGCTGAGCATCCCATGTGTAATGTACTTTTTTTTTATTAATTCCACACATATATGTTTGGCTACTCTACTATTGGTACTTCGTGAGATTTTGTTATTTTTTACAACGCGAACGAGCGAGAAAAGCTTGCAATGGAGTCATTATTGATTTTTTTTTTTTTTAACGGGTTACCGTGACAGCCTACTCCCCTAGTCACCAGGGTCACCCGCTCCCCACCTATGTGTGGGGTTGTATTGCCGTGCCCATTTCCAACCTTTTTTACTAATGTTATACCTGAATCCATGGGCACAGTGTAAGTATCTCCGGTGAAGCACCTTGCCAGTTAAGCTGACACTCTGACTTGGAGTAGTCCCATGTTTCAGGGACCACTCCTCGCTGGTAAGGCCAGCGATCCCTACCTGGCGCATTGGAACCGCTAATCCTTACCTCCTAACCCTATTTCGCATCCACCCAGGCCCGAAGACTTGTGGGGCAAGGAAAAACCCTGGAATTAATTACTCTGAAAAAAAATTTCACAGAAAAACCGCCCCGAAACAGCCGGGGTCACAAAGGAACTTTTTTCGATGAAAACAGTTTTTGAAAAAATCTGCATTCACCGAGAATCAAACCCACGATCCCTAGAACAACGTTGTATCAGTAACAAGCACGCTTATCACTGAGCCAACGCCACTCCTTCATTACTTACTGATAATATTATATAAGTTCTTGTTTGTACAGGCTATCGATATACTGTTGAAGTAGTCCTAATAACCCTTACATGAATATCGCATAAGCTACAAAGCCGATAAGAATAGATAATATACTTTGATATGTGTTAGTGCATCGGGAAATGATAGTAAAATTGAATTAAATTCCATTATTCTTAAATTAATAAACAATACGACTTTATAAATGTTTTTGTATGAAAATTAAAGATATTTAAAACTAAATTCTTTACTTGCGAGACGCAACATCTTGAAAAGTAAGCAAGTATGAATTTTTTCATTATTTTTTTCGTACTTTTTTTTATGCAATAAGCAAGAAATCGCTCAAATATCGAATTTATACGTAAAGCGATTATTTTGTACTTTCTAGTTCGATATCTTGAAAACGCATCGAGATAGAATTTTTTTTCTCATAACCCTAGATAAGTTTATTACCAAAAACCATACTTAGTTTGAGTCGCCACAGGAATCGTAGTCTTGCCCTAAAACAATTATTTGAAAATAAAAGTAATATAATAGAAAAAAGTTCGTCGCTTTAATTGCATAAGATGTTGCAGATAAAGATAAAGTAACAGTGCATCAATTTACATCAAAAAACATCGAGAAATGTGAAATTTAGCACAGTAAAAATTTCAGAGCGCAGTAATTGGGTCATTTACCCCTAACTATAGAAAATAATGTAATAATGAAGTGATTCGGTATCAAGAGTAACGATTTGAGCAATATTGAGATGTAATAACATGAGCTAGAGTTTCGGAACGTCAATTTTTTTCTTGAACGGAAAAATCTTTAATGTTGGTTAGTGATTTAATTCTTCATTTATACACGTTGAATAAAATCAAATATTTGACAGTTAAAAATGTATAATTAGTAAGAAAAATACTGCACTAATTACTTGTGACCATAAACTTGTAGTGGGTAAAGACTATCCAAGCCACAATTTTTATCAGAAATACATTTACATAGAAGAAAATAATCTAAATAACGCAGTAATCTTTACGGCCAATTGATGTAGAAGTTAAACTAAAAATTCAGAAACGACCCGAAAACGATTTTTTTGCGATAAAACAAGTTAACTTCTAATGCAAAAAAGTTAAATAAAAGTTGTAGGCCTTGGAAAACCTATCGATTGGCGTCCGGAAAGTTGAATTCGGATGCGTTGGCGCTGAAAAAACTCCTGCGCCGAGAGAAGGGATTTTCCTACTTTCCTAGGGAAAAGGGAAAGTTCTTACTTTCGGCGCAGTATGATGAGAAATCGCACACAACCCACGGGAGGAAACAAGGAATCCCTCAGATCGCATGCTTATCGATCATGCGGATCGTCAGTTGCCTGTAATCTGAGACATTCTTTATTTTTTCTCCCTAGGTGAGTAATATACTATAAATCAGCGAAAATAGTTGTTTTTTTAATATGTTGATAGTTTTTATCTTTAGTGAATTTTGAGATTGTATTTGATGGTTATGACTTATGCATTCACAAATCATCAGTAATTTTTTCAGCAAAAATTATTGAAAATTGTTTAAAATTTCGCGTTTTTCGAAAACAAAAAAAAAATACTTTTCGTCAAAAATTTTCTCTTGGCCAAGAAATGATCATAGAACGATTTTTCAAAGCTTAACCTCTTCGTTTGGACTTCTTTTATCGTGAAATTTTTTTTTCACGTGAAATTTCTTAATTTTTGATGCCAAAATTTTTTTATTGGTTTTTCAGGATTTTTTACGTACTTTTGAACGCTTATAAAACTAACTGCAATCGATAGTCACTATTTTTCTACGAACTAAAAAAAAAATTCCATTGTACGACCATCTGGTGAAAAGTTTACTATTTATTAAATAAAAATTCCCGATGCGACTGCAATAACAGTAGATCTCGGAAACCAGCACACGTTACTTTAAAACACTTACTCTGCATAAAAAAAAAATACTTCAAATAAAACCCTCATTCTGTCAAGGGCTGTGATTTCCTTAAATTTAAGTATTTTTTCTTCTAAGAACTTGAGTTACTATATGTTAACTATTGATATTAAGGAAAAAAACTTCGAGTTATTCTTCATTGAAGAATATAAATTCGAAATTAAAAATTTGTAAAATATCAGTTCATTAGGTGAAGTCAGGTAAAGTGAGGTAATTCATTGGATAGGCAGTATACAGAAATGAAAGTCGGTTGCCTCTCTAGTTCGTGAACCCCTACTTAGGCAGCCTATTGAGGGCATAATATGTAGGCGCGTCAGAGGGCGTGCGTGACGTACTCATTAGTTAGAGTAGAAATTGAAAGTGGGCAAAAACTGGGCTCATACCAAGCTTGGCTGCCACGCCGCCCAACTTGGCCGCAGCTTGGCACCTGACAATTGGCCTCCAGTGAGTTTGTAATACGGTGTTGACTTGGACGCAGCTTGGACGCAAACAAATTTTATTTATCTTAGGGTTATATTTTTTTAAGTGTACGTGATCAACAATGCCGTGATGAAAAATTTTCATGAAGAAATTAAATATGATTCGTTTGAAATGAAGCATGACTTGTTTAATTGTAATACAATGTGTATTCTCGTATGTACATATCTATATTTATCGGTTGAAAAGTGGTTATATTACGTCAATGGAGGCATCCTACTTAGGGCTTACCAAACGCCCCCTGCCGCTGCCAACATAGGACCTCAGTTGGCACGAGAGGCAGCCTAAGTAGGCCCTACTGATTGCCTATACTTTTAATTTCTGTTCGGGATAGAGGTTGCTGAGTTGCTCGTTGCTATTTCTGACACACACACACACGCACACACATTTACATTGTGTATAATTTAATAAGCATTAAACAAATGTAAATTATCAAAAAGTATTTTTATTTATAAATGTTAGCATGAAATAGTGTTTATAATAATATTTTAAAATAGCAGTCTCGTCTTAAAAAATACATTACAAACTTGTTTAAAAATAACCTGTAATTGGAAAAGGTATTAGTTCTGATTTTATTTTGTTTATAGTAAATAAAAAACAGTACTGGCATGTCAATTTTTATAATAATTATCGCTATTTTTCGAGTAAATTTTAATTCCATGTGCAGACATAGCATTTTTGCTGAGATCCCTACAATTAACAATTTGCAAACTTAGCCCCAGATGGCGTGCTATAGCTACGAGAAAAATGGCGTCCTATTGACAAAAATGTGAACTATTCGTGATCTGATGTCAGCGTGACGGATATGTTGTCACATAAGTGAGTCCACATTATCATATATTATTGTCGCTTACAGTAAAAGTGCGTCAGTGACGCCATTTTTGTTTCAACTACAGTACGCCACCTATGCTTAGTTTGCTGAACGTAAGGACTTCGCTTTCATTAGTTTCGAAGTAAATTATTTATCAATACTAAAAAGTGTTACTTTGGCAAAATTGTATGCGTTTAAAAAAAGGAAATGAAAATATAATCCAAGACATCGTACACTTTTATTTACTATAGACTTAACACACTATTATATTTAACTTTCGTTCAGTAATCACTTAGTCATTACACGATTTTTAAGTAAAAATTGCTGTTGCAAACTGGAATGATTCCTTCACTCTTATTACTAACTTAGATGACAATGAAGTATATTGAATAACGAAATGCCATTATGCAGGAATAAACAAAAACTACTTTTTAACATCATTTTTACCGTGATTTGGTTTCGATTACCAATTTAAAAAAAGTTTAAGTTCAGCTTTTTTTTCTAAACGAGTTGATCTCAAAAGATTATTGCAACTAATTCTCACATTATTAAGTCTCTGATAAGACACATACAAAGTTATAAAATAAGTTCATCGTGAGCACATAGACACCCTCACAGCGTGTACTCTCATGCTTATCGAGTAGAAAAAAAAGGAATCATTTACTTTTTACAATTCATCTTGAGCAGCTTTAATGGGTTTGCCACTGCGGTCCCATCCCTTCAGCGGATTGGTGGCGTGTTTGGCAATATACTTGATGAAATCGTCAAGTTCTCGTCCACCTTCATACCTGATAGGACTGGCCTTTGAGTCTTTGGGAACCCAGTACAATGTGGGGAATCCTCTCAAATCATAAGGCGGAGGTACGTCATTGGCTGTGGCGTCACATTTAACGATTTCTATGTCTTCGTTAGCAAGTTTTTCACCTAATGAAAAATAAAACAAAAAGTTTGTATAATTGTTGTTGATTTAATTTTAGTTTAATACTATGTATATTTTCAATTTATCTTGTACAAGAAATTTAAATCTCAAAAAAAAATCTAATTTACCCAATTCATCGTAGACAGGTGCAAGCTTCTTACAATATCCACACCATGGAGCATAGAATTCAATAAGAGTATCTTTGCCGTTGTTAATTACAACGTCATCAAAGTTTTTAGCTACTGCGACTTTAACATTGGAAGAATTATCTTCTGGGATTGGTTCAGACTTTATGTAAGGTTCCAAAGAACCAGCCTGCAAATCATTCATGAACTTCGTCAAGCTTTCAATACTGAAATCACCTTCAAGAACGAATTTTTGGTTTTGTTCATCACGAGCAAGAACCACGGGCTTGTCGCTCTTGCTGTAGTCGATACCGAATTCATTTAACTCTTGCTGGAAATGGTCTTTTGGTGATATGGCAAAGTTAAACTCATTTTCGAACTCTTTGGCAACTTTGATAATCCGATTACGCCAATAGTTTGTAATCTTAGGGTTCTTAACGTAATCAACATCGTAAAAGGCAACTACTAGCGGTTTCCTAAAATCGTCAATATTATCAGGCGTGCGAACGCCAACGATGCCATGGCTGAAAAATAAATACAAATAAGTTATTATGGCAGTTCACAACATTCAAATTTACAAATTTTTAGGAATTATTGCGATTAATTTAGCTTTAGTTTCAGCAGAGTAAAAAATGATTTTTTCTTTTATTACACTTGTGCAGATACGGGTAACTTCTAACAAGTGTAAAAAATGAAAAAATCATCAATGTCGTTATTCATAAGATGAGAAATTAATCTAATGTACATACTATTTCATTACTATGGAAATCCTGATACAAAATTTTTATTATTGATATCAATATCAATTTATATAAAAGTCAGATTTTTATTTAACAAAATGTTGTCTAATAATCATATTAAGAAATTTACAACGTTCATTGTAGAAATATCTTTGATTAAATAAATTGATTGTAGTAGAATCACCAATACTTACAAATTATGTTTGATACATTTCTTGATTTCTTCTACTCCATTACCATCACATGTTACTTTGCTATCTTCAAATTTGTTGTGTAATGATTTAGGCCGATATAGAACGATTGTGTTCCTACAAGATATGTTGCCATCAATAAGTTTAAATGATGGGTTGAAAACATTCAATAAAAACAAGTTTTATACTTAAAAAGAATTTAAACATCTAAGGGTACTTACTTATAATTCTCTGATTCAGAAACTTCTTTAGAAAAAGTATGGGCAAACGTTGCTTTTTCTCTCAGTTGGTTGGCTACAGATTGGAAAGTTTTGAATAAGGGAAAACTTTGGTCTTCAAAGAAACCAACTATATTTACAACATTTGGATCATTGAATAGGCTATTAAAATCATCGCTGGAGAAAATTTCCTTGGAAGCAGGTCCAACTTGGCTCTACAAAAAAATGACAAAATCATAAGTTTGTTGAATAATCATTTAACACCTGAAATTCTATTTAATCAAAATGAATTATTATTACTGCCGGAAAAATAAAAAAATTAGAGAAAATTCTTTTTTATATTAACGTGAATGTAAGTTATTGGCCAGGTGCATGTCGTTGGAGAAAAGGGCTGGAGCCACTAGCCATTTTAATACGCGGTTTTATGGAAATAGGGGCCCAAGTTTCCTAGTGGCGGCCACCGAACTAACTTTTCCTCCATAAGAATTTACGTGGGCTTGGGGACCCAGGTGAGGACAGTACACTCAAATAGAAGATCATAACAAGTATTGCAAGACAGTCATTTAAAAATTGTTAGAAGTACTGCCATGGTACAAGTATTACATGAATGATCCAAGACGTTCTAGTAAAGACGTTCAAGACGTGCAAGGTATTTTCTAAATAAAATGATCAACTTTTTTAAACAATCTAGTCAAAAAATCCTTTTCTTAATTGTTTCTAGTAAAGACGTTCAAGACGTGCAAGGTATTTTTAAAATAAGAAAATCAACTTTTTATATACAATCTAGTCAAAAAATCCTTTTCTTAATTGTTATTTCACAATCAAAAAACCGGTATAAGAATGAGACATGAAAATCTGAAGCCTTAGATCATAAAAATCTATTAACGGGATTTCAAGATGACAGATTATCTTATTTTTCCAAATAATATAAGTGTTTCGTTCATATAAATAAAACTCAATTAATTAGGATGACTTACAAAGAAAAATTGAGCAATTACTAAGTCAAATTTTTCTCACTTACACAATACACCCTTTAAGAAGTTAAGTAGTTCACTCTAGTCCGAATAATATAAATTAGTACAACAACGATTTAATATAAGTATTAGTGATGAAAACATGGTTGATAATCGTGTAAGAGACATTACCTGTAAATAGAGCCACAATGATCGCATGAAACTAGAGATCAGCTGAACGGAGTTTTTAAAAATTGTGAGGGGGGCTGAGGGGGGGATAAACAAAAATTTAACCCAATAAAAATGAGATAAAAACCGATAGAATTTTACTTTATTTAGAGGTAAGCTCTATAAAATCGAGTGGGGACTATGGGAGAATGGAGGGAGGCAAAACAAAAATTGAAACGAATAAAAATACCATTAAAATCGATAGAATTTTGCCTTACTTAGAGGGGGGGGGCTGCGAAGGGTGAAGGGGGGATGTGTGGAATGACCTAAAATCACTATATAATATAGAATTTTATATATACACGTGTGTGTGTGTACACATATAAAATATAAATTATTAGTTAGCAAAGCAAGCTCAGTACTATGATAACTATTCACACAAGGCTTCCATGTGGTAGCGCTGATTGTACTTAAATTAAGGAGGTTTGGGAATATTATTCAGAGAGGCGAGGAACGAGGAGTCCTCCCTGCCCGCGCATCTGGAAATATTCATGTGCACTCCTAGAATTCTCAAATATAACATACATTTTTATTAGCACGTTTCTACATTTTCAACTTTGAGTGAGCTATCCCCATTTAACCCTGTACTGTGCAATGATGCCTCGTGCAAGAGAGAAAGCTGCATAAGGGCCCCCCATAGTTAACATAAGTTTAGTGGGGCCTCTTGGCAACGGTCTCTTTCGTAATCATGGGAGCAAGAAGGTACATGATTATGTGGGGATAGCGCACTCTATTCTCATATTTCTATTTTCCACTATTTCCCAGTTAGTTCCGGAAATAGTGGAGTCAATCATACCATGAGTAAATTATTTGAAAATCACAGTGATTTCTAAACTAATTGCCAATGCCAAATTCATTGTTGAATTAAATGTAAAAAAACTTGCTTTTTTGATTAAAATAAAACGTAATAATATTTTTCTTAGCTCTAATTAAAAAAAAAAAAAAAAAAAAAAAAAAAATGCAAATGAGGATTTACGCAGTAACATAACTGATTTACAAACTCAGGAGACTAAAAAACGAAAATAATAACCTTGTTTGACTTTGATGCTGCAGATATTGCAAAGTTTATAATTGGGCCAATTTGCAATTTATTACCGGTAGAGCCGAGGTCGTAGCATCTGCTATGCTCAAAATCACATATATTTTACACCAATTTATTTTAAAAAAAATGTAAGCCTTTAAGAGGAGAAAATACCAAAAAAGTCTTTCAGGTTCGTTGGTTAGATTATTTAAAAATATTAGGCTCCTATTTTAATTTTTTTACGTAGGCAATAATTAATCGATAGAGAAAATTGTAAAATTGATGAATTAACGAAGTGACAATACTGCATATTTATTTTGTATGAAATCGTGAACCAATCATTTCCTTACGTCATTGGAGCTTCCAAAGTGAAAATTAACCCTCGCTACGTGGGCGGGAATTTTGACTTACCGATCACCAGAAAACATAACATTATACACACACCACAAGTGGAAGCAAAAAATGATAATGTAATTTTTTACTTAACCACCCTAGGTGTGTAAATAGAAACTACGAAGTGATATCATTCTAAATTTTAACGAGTTTTCAGTGTTCTTAAAAAAAAGGCTTATTTTTTTCTGTAACCAATCTGACTGACCTAATGAGAATCGGAAAAATATCTTAAGTTCTTTCTTATTTATTGGTTAAGTATTTTTCAAAATTGCTATATAATTTCGTATTTCGTGCAATATTAAATTTCATAGAAAAAAGCACAATGGAGCTTTGAAATAGAAAGAGCCAATGAGAGCATTAATACGCAACTTTCTGCTCCACTCCTACTTGTTCACGCTGTTTTACAGCAGTAAAGAAAATAAACATAATGAAATCAGTGAAACAAAATTAATAAAAAATTTAATTGATTTTGTTTTAGTAGCATCATTAATCTACATGTATATTCTTACCTTTTCGGTAAGACACTTTTCATACGTATATTTCAGCATTACAGGTTTACTTATTGTAATTGTATGTTACTAAAAGAAAAGTATTATTTAATTTACTACATTTTTTTGTTTCACTTACAACTTATATGAGCTCGAAAATATGAAAAAAAACTATATTTGCATGCTATGCATTTAAACCCGTGAGTACAATTAAGAAGTTCGATCTATTTTTTTACTGTCACTCGCGGGCCTTAAGAATTTGCGCAACAGTTTTTTTTTGTCCATGTGGACAGGGAAACTTTGTCCAAGCAGATTAGAAAGGCGTGAAATTCGCTATTAGAATACAATTATAGGGGATAAGAAATCGACCGTAACACCCATGGTGGAGTATGTGTGTTTTGGGAGGTTAATAAATAAATAAGCTATTGCTTACCTTTGAATGTAATTTATTGATTTATTAAGTTAATATTTAAACATACGACAAATACCTCCCAAAACGCCGAATATGGGGGCTTATTTTCTTAGAGTATCACTTGTCATGCATACTCAGCGAATGGTTCTGACGGGCTCTTTCTATTACAATACTAATTGTTTTATTACATAAACTATTCACTATTAAAGATTTTGTCCTAATTTTTACTCATAACATTTGCAAGGATGCATCATCTCTTCAAGCAAATATAAAATAACTAGCAGATATTAACGAAACAAGTTTATTCTTACCTTTATGTACTTGGCAATTCCTTCAGCATCTCTAGGTCCATTGTACTCCTTAGGAGGCTCTTCATTAGCAAATATTTTCAAAGTCGGATAACCTTGGACGGAGTAGTCATTACATGTTGATTTTCCAGCTTCAGTACAGTCCACCTTAGCTAAAGTAATTGGTGGATCGTGACCTCTCAATAATTCTGCAGCCTTTGCGAACTCGGGTTTCAGTTTTTTGCAATGACCACACCTGTAGAGCAAACATAACCATTAGTTTCTAGTATGTAACTTACGGTGCATTATATCAATTGTATGGATAAAAATTCATTAACAAATCTTAATTTTGTGCCCAAAAAACTGACCTGATATAAGTATTACTTCAAATAACACTTTCTACAAGAATAGAACCAGTGATCTTCGGCATGCGAGCCGAGTACCCTATACCCAGTCTATCACAAGTGATCACAATAATAGAAACCTCTTACTTCTTGTTATACCAAGGTTCGTGACTTAATTTTTAATATTTATTTGCTATTTGTTAATTAAATAGGTTTCATTAAAAATTATTGGTGTTACTCAATTGATTATTGAATTAATAATTACTTTAAAAATTTTTTAAAACCTTTTTCTTAGTAACAGCTATTCTACACTGAGAAAAATAGTGTTGTATTATAACTGTACTGAAAATTGCTATATTTTTAGGAAAACTAAGACAATTTTACTTAATGACACAAATTATTACTATTAAAATAATTTTTATTATATTTTAAATTATTATTATTATTATTATTATTATTATGTAGCAGCCCTACAAAAATTATTACAATGCATAATAAAAATTACCATGTCTAACATAGCCAAAGTTGTGATAGTACAGTTTTTGCTACACAACATTGTAAATTTTATAGTATTCGTTTTTAAATATCCCACATTCTAAAGTAGAATTTGATGTGTAACATAGTAAAATTTTGTATTCCACTACATTGCTATTCAGTACAGTATAAATTACTATGCTCAAAGGTAATTTTGTACGATGTCTATAGGTATATACGCCAAAATTGCACTTTGCGCCCTCGGTAAGAAAAACATTATACGCAACTCGGGCACCAACTTACAACAAGCGCGCTCTTCGGGCGTTCATATTTGCACTTTGTGCCCTAGTGACGTAATGTAGGGGTAAACGCACCATCTACCGTACACCCGTAAATTCACTTTATTTTGTTACCATGATTGTAAGACAGTTTGATACTAATTATTGACTCAGTAAATTTTATATTGTTATTTAGGATCTCAAGAGAGCACCGAAATTTTTTTGAGGTGTTAGAGCTTGTTAAAATGATTTTATAATAAAAATATGAAATAGAAGTCGTGTTCCTATTTCCGTACTGCCGTTCTCATTACCAGACCCCATATACCATACGCGTTCCTATTACCGGACCCCATTCACCGTTTGACGACAGATTTGACTATAACCTCACATTTTTGTTTACAACTGCATATCGATCTCAGTGCCTGCTACATAAATCACGATGAAAATGTCAAAAGCAGAGAAAGATGGAAAATTGAAAATCAAGGAAAAAACGCCAAGTCAATTATGCAATTTAAAAAGATAGCAGACAGAAAAATCAAAAAAGAAAAACAATTACAGAGAGCAAAACAAAGATTAGAAAAAAAAAAAATAAAAAATTACGAAAGCAAGAAGAGAAGTTGAAAGCCATTGTAAACAGAAAAAAGTATGTTGAGGAAGATTTAATGGACGAGACAGAAGCTATTGATTTACAAATCCAGATTGGAGAACTTCAAGAGAAACAATTAAAACTAAACCAAAAAAGAAACAAAGATCCATCATGAGTAATTTTTGTAATGCAAGTTATTCTTGAATTGTTTTTGCCAAGTAATGTTTTATTTAGTATTAATAGATTTAATTGTCGTTAAGCTGAAACTAATCTAAGTTTAATTACTGCTTGTTTATATGAAATAACTTATTTGCATTTATTAAAAAAAAATTTATTCATTAAAAAGATTTCTGTTTCATATCATGAGATGTTATTGCTTTTAAATATTTTAATTAGACTAACAAAAATCAGTAAAAAAGCTTGAGACTATAATAGTAATCAACTTGATTTTATGAATATTCAAGAATAACTTGCACTACAAAAATTACTCATGATGAATCTTTGTTTCTTTTTTGGTTTAGTTTTAATTGTTTCTCTTGAAGTTCTCCAATATGCTTTTCTAAATTAATAGCTTCTGTCTCGTCCATTAAATCTTCCTCAACAGACTTTTTTCTGTTTACAATGGCTTTTAACTTCTCTTCTTGCTTTCGTAATTTTTTATTTTTTTTTTCGAATCTTTGTTTCACTCTCTGTAATTGTTTTTCTTTTTTGATTTTTCTGTCTGCTATCTTTTTGAATTGCATAATTGACTTGGCGTTTTTTCCTTGATTTTCAATTTTCCATCTTTCTCTGCTTTTGACATTTTCATCGTGATTTATGTAGCAGGCACTGAGATCGATATGCAGTTGTAAGCCAAAATGTGAGGTTATAGTCAAATCTGTCGTCAAACGGTGAATGGGGTCCGGTAATAGGAATGCGTACGGTAGATGGGGTCCGGTAATGAGAACGGCAGTACGGAAATAGGAACACGACTTCTATTTCATATTTTTATTATAAAATCATTTTAACAAGCTTTAACACCTCAAAAAAATTTCGGTGCTCTCTTGAGATCGTAAATAACAATTTAAAATTTACTGAGTCAATATTTAGTATCAAACTGTCTTACAATCATGGTAACAAAATAAAGTGAATTTACGGGTGTACGGTAGATGGTGCGTTTACCCCTACCATTTCGTACCCCGGAGGACGCCAAAAACTTTTTTGGTCTGTGGGTCCAAAGTGATTACAAGGACGCAAAGTGTGGCCTGAATGCGTAAAGCGGCAGTTGAAATTTTGTGCTCATAGAAAGAAAAAACTATACCCATCTTCTAACCTCAAAATGTAACATTCACCGCTTAATTTAATTCTTAAATCAAAGCCTTTGCAAATTCGTGCGTAATATACTTTACCTACCTCGGGCGTTTTTGAGAGGCTGGTGTGCCCTCGGTAGGAAAAATAGGATTCGCCACATAAGCGCCATCGCTCCACGGCTACCTTACGTCCCTCGGGCCCTGCTTCGCAGATTTCTCGGACCACAAAATAGCCCCAGAGACGACGGCACTTATCCGACGAAAACTACCTACTAGTTCTGCCCATAGGCCTAAAGTGATAACAAGGGCAAAAAAAGTGGCCCGGTATTGTAAAGTGGAAACTGCACTTAGTACCCGCGGTTAACAAGTGATTTTTATGCTACATTCACTAGCATTTAACACTATCCTATTACAGATAATACAGTACTATAGGACGTAAATAATTATAGATTAGAATTTAAGGTTTGTATCTGGCTTTAGTTACCACAAGCCAATCGTGTCGATTTCAAAATATAAGGTTGAAAGCCGTGCAGATTTAGCGTCAACCGTTTGCATGTACCTTCTTTTTTTATCAAACAATCATTAATTATGAATACATTATCATTATGTTTGCGATTTATTTTATTGACAAAACTTAGATCACCCATTTTGTAAAATATACACTTGAATAAACATTTTTTAATAAAACTAATTTTTCAATACTTTCTAAGCCTTCTTTTACACAACAATTGTGGGTGTCGTATACGCGACTAATTGCAAGAATGAGTGTATCAGCTGCGTATGTGACATACAGATGCGAGCGCGATATTAAAAATATTAGTCTGTGGCCGATCAGACATTCACGGAAGAAAATTATTCAGATGAAATTTTTTAATACTATCTCGTTTGGGATGTGTCACTGTACCTAAAAGTGCTAACCAAAGTGTGGTCAGGTATTGTTTAAACAATTTTTTATAAACAAATTAGCTAAAGTTGTTTGGTCTAAAAAAATATTTACATATTTTTTAGCTCACGTGAAAAAAAAACTAATTGAGATGTATATTAGGAATTCTCCTTTCATTTTTCACTTCCCAGGGTACCCAAAAGTGCCAAATTTATATTTCAAGCTACACCTTTTTGATAATTTTTATCTTATTAGTATAGTAACCTTAATAGTACAAAAAAATTTAATATAAATATAATATATAAATATATATTCTTTTATACTTATTTAACGCTGTAAAAAAATGTGCAAAGATCTAGCTTGCGTGTGGGTATTATAATGGTACGTATATAATAAAAGGTATTATAATATATCCATGCCCTCCATATGTGCATGAGTTAAATGGAACTGCAGAAAGGTACAATCGATCAGTAATAGATATATCGAGATGTCTTTTGTCTTTTAGATTAAAAATTTTGGCCAGAAGTAGTAAAAACGGCAGTTTACTTAAAAAACAGAACCTTAGCAAATACTTTTAAAAGGAAAACTCTATATGAAAATATGATGGAAGTTAAGCCAAACTTAAATAATATAAAATTGTATGGAAGTAAAATATTTGTAAGAGTGCCAGTGGTTAAACAAAATAATAAATGGGATAGAAAGGCAGAAGTAGGAATATAAGTAGGGTATGAAAGTGTTGGTTATAGAGTACTCATTATTAATAAAATTATAATTGCTAGACATGTTGATATTGTAGAGGAGGATATGTGTTTGAAGTTTCAAACGTTGGAGCCCAATGAAAATCCAAAAAAAAAATTTTTGTTTTTGTCGTAAATAACCCAATAAACCAACGGCAAGAGGTGTATAATACCGTAAGAAAAAAAAAAAAAAAACAACATCTTACCATTTTAAACATAATTATTAACAATCAGAGTAACATACGTATAAAACGAACATTAAGCACTACACCTCTCAGTAATACATGGTGAAAAAAATTCAAAATGAATATTTCTACATACCTCTAAATGTAAATAATGAATAAGGTACTTTATAGGCATCAGAAACATAACCTCAGAGGGTAATAAACTCCTGAAATTAAAAAAAAGTCGGAAAACAGACGTTTTTAGGCTACCTACGTCCATTAGGGGCTGCGATAATTGTAAAACGTATAAATATCATTACAAGGTACTAAAACTGGTTGCCCTGATTTTTTTCAGAATAAGGAAACCTAACTTCGTGCAAAATGTCAAGAAATTCAAGAAAGTAGACTTTTTTCTGCCATTTTCGGTCACAGTCAGCCATTAGGGGCCGGTAAAGGGTCTGAATGATTTTTATCACTGTCTGTGTATCACATTTGGTACTTATAGTCATTTTTAGTGCTCGGAAACATAACCTCGTTTGGTTATGTGTTCTCAATGTTAAAAAAAATTCGAAAAAAAGACGTTTTACGCTACCTACGTCCATTAGGGGCTGCGATAATTGTAAAACGTATAATTGTTATTACAAGGTACTAAAACTAGTTGCCCTGTTTTTTTTTAGAATTAGGAAACCTGACCTTACTGTGCAAAATGTCAAGAAATTCAAGAAAATAGCTTTTTTCTGCCATTTTCGGTCATAGTCAGCCATTAGGGGCCCGTAAGGGGTCTGAATGATTTTTATTACTGTCTTTGTATCACATTTGGTACTTATAGTCATTTTTAGCTCTCGTAAACATAACCTCGTTTGGTTATATGATCTCAATGTTAGAAAAAATTCGAAAAAAAGACGCTTTTACGCTACCTACGTCCATTAGGGGATGCGATAATTGTAAAACGTATGAAGATTATTACAAGGTACTAAAACTAGTTGCCCTGATTTTTTTCAGAATTAGGTAACCTAACCTCACCGCGCAAAATGTCAAGAAATTCAAGAAAGTAGACTTTTTTCTGCCATTTTCGGTCACAGTCAGCCATTAGGGGCCCGAAAAGGGTCTTAATGATTTTTATTACTGTCTTTGTATCACATTTGGTACTTATAGTCATTTTTAGCTCTCGTAAACATAACCTTGTTTGGTTATGTGATCTCAATGTTAGAAAAATATCGAAAAAAAGACGTTTTTACGCTACCTACGTCCATTAGGAAATGCGATAATTGTAAAACGTATAATTGTTATTACAAGGTACTAAAACTAGTTTCCCTGATTTTTTTCAGAATTAGGAAACCTAACCTCACCGTTCTGGTATGCAGCCGTACCGGCCGGTGACGCAACCGCACATTACTTATATGTGGAAAAAAAAAATTCAACAATAAATCTAGATTTTTTCAAAAATTTCGTCTAATTATTTTCATGACTTTCTTGACATTATGCACAGTGAGGTTAGGTTTCCTAAATCAGAAAAAAATCAGGTCAACTAGTATTAGTACCTTGTAATGATATTTATACGTTATCGCAGCCCCTAATGGACGTAGGTAGCGTAAAAACGTCTGTTTTCCGACTTTTTTTTAATTTCAGGAGTTTATTACCCTTTGAGGTTATGTTTCTGATGCCTATAAAGTACCTTATTCATTATTTACAACTAGAGGTATGTAGAAATATTTATTTTGAATTTTTTTCACCATGTATCACTGAGAGGTGTAGTGCTTAATATTCGTTTTATACGTATGTTACTCTGATTGTTAACAATTATGTTTAAAATGGTTAGATGTTGATTTTTTTTTTCTTACGGTATTATACACCTCTTGCCGTTGGTTTATTGGGTTATTTACGACAAAAACAAAAATTTTTTTTTTTTGGATTTTCGTTGGGCTCCAACGTTCGAAACTTCAAACACATAGGAGGATGTTGAATTAGTAGGTTTTAATGATGAAGAAAATGAAAATTTTTACAGTAAAGAAAATAATAATAATGATAGTTTTGATAATTATTCGGTTTTTGATGAAAATATAAAAACTGTAAAGAGTAATGAAACTACAAAAAAAGTAGTACAATAAGAATGTCTAGGTAGAACGCGTAAAAAACCAGCAAGGTATAAACCAGAAAATTATGCAACATGTATGAGTGTCTGGATACATATTTAAAAAGTTTAAATTTCAAACGAAGCGAGAATGATTATTGTTTGTATTATATACATGATCGATATAATTTAATTTATGTAATTATCTTTGTGGATGATTTATTAATATGTAGTAAAAGTCAAAATAAAATTAACGAAACTAAAAGGGTATTAACAAATAAATTTAAGGTTAAAGAAATAGGTGCTGTTCATACATATCTTGGCATAAATATTGATTATGATCGTTAAATTGATATGATAACATTAGATCAGGAAAAATATATAGAATCTTTAGCAGAAAAGTATGATGTAATATACGCTAAATTATATGAAACTCCAATGGAGCAAAACTTGAAATGTGAGCCCGCACGGGCAGCATCTGAATTTAAAAACTACAGAAATTTGATCTGAGCACTTCTATTTTTATCAGCTCAGGAACAAGACCAGATATCAGTTTGAGCGTAATCTATTTAAGTAGATTTTAAAACTGTTTAAATTAAACTCATTACAAATATGCAATAAGAATTTTAAAATATTTGTATTTAACAAAAGATATTAAGTTATCGTATGACAGAAATTTCAAAGTAGATATCTTGCCTTGTTCAAATTGTTCAACAAGGAAGTGTAACAAAATCTTCGACAGCAGCTGAGTATGTGGCGTTGTCTGAAAGCGTAAGCGAAATCTTATGGACAATCGAAATATTAAAAGATTTTTCAATTATTGTTAATGAACCAATAAGTGTTTTTAAGATAACTCTGGTGCGATTAGAATTGCTAAATTTGGTAATATACGAAAAACTCGAAATATATCGAAACCCATCTTTACTTTGTAAACGAGAATTGTTCAAACGGTATAATTAATATAGTTCAAGTAAACTCAGAAAATAACGAAGCAGTCATTTTTACTAAGGCAATAGGGAGAATTAAATTTGTTAAATTTGGAAAGGATTTAAGATTGATTTTAAATAAAAATAAAAAATCAACTAAAATTTGTAACATGAAATTTTAAATTTAAGGAGGCGTATTAGAATATAAGTCAATTTGAAATTACGCGCGCGACGCTGAGATGCTAAGGCATTGAGCATGCGTAGAAGCTCTCGATTAGTCGATTTTCGATTTGCGTGATTATTACATGTTTGATGTTGATGCGTATATTCAGTGTATAGGATAACCGTTGCTGAGGAAAGATGCCTCGTGTAATATATGGAGTATTAATATAAATAAATTCAAGTCTATTACAGAAGATGTTATAAAGTATTTATTTTCCCAAGCTCATTTATTTTTAACAGGTTTTTTTGTATTAACTTAAGCAAAATGATTGCCTGAAATCTAATTTGCCAGGCTTAAAAGTTGGTCAATAATTGTTTAAACATTTTTTTAAAACAAATTTTGCAAATTGTTTATTTTCACTCCAAAATTTTTTTTTACCATCTTTGGACTATAAACAAAAAAAGTCTCTCGCAACTCTTTTCTAAAGTTAATACTTACTGAGATATTAATTATTAAAGTTCCAAAAAATGCGGAAATGGCTATTTTAATCCATGAAAAAAAAGAAAATGCGAAAATGGCTATTTTCATCCATGAAAAACAATATGAAAAACCAAGAATTCTCATGTTGCTAAAGTTCTTTAATACTCTATAAAAATCCTTGAACACATTCTCAAAGGTTTTGAGATTATTATTTGATTGTAAGCCTTTGTTTTTTAACTCTGTTTTGGGCTCTCTGACGCTATGAAAAAGTATATCTATATAAAGGTCCGCGTCTCTCGTTCATAACATATATATATACTTTTTCATAGCGTCAAAGCCCAAAACAGAGTTGAAAAACAAGGGGTTACAATAAAATAATGGTCTAAAAAGCTTTGTAAATATGTTCAAGGATTTTTATCGAGTATTAAAGAACTTTAGCAACATGAGAATTTTTGGTTTTTCATATCGTTTTTCATGGATGAAAATAGTCATTTTAAAATTTTTTGGAACTTTATTAACTAATATCTTGGTAAGTATTACCTTCAAAGAAGAGTTGCGAAAGACTTTTTCTGTTTATAGTCTAAAGGTAGTAAAAAACTTTTTTTGAGTAAAAATAAACAATTTGCAAAATTTGTTTAAACAATTACTGATTAACTTTTAAGCCTGGTAACATGCAAATTCGATTTCAGGGGATCATTTTGCATAAGTAAATGCAAAAAAATCGAGTACAAATATTTTCGCAGACGAATGCGAAGTTAATTTCCCCTCCAATATAACTTTTTTTCGCTTTGCGGGCCCCCAGGTGCGAACTCTATGTTTCCTATCCTATTAAAGGTACAGTATATATCTACAGATTAAAAAAATAACTCTTTTGAAAAAAACCATGAGATTTTACCACATGGTAAAATGCGTGGTTTTACTGTATGATTATTAAAAACCATGTGGTTATTTGAGACAAAAACATATGGTAAATAACTAAAACCCAAATGGTAAAACCACGTATTTTACCCTGTAGTTTTGAAAACTATGTGGTTATTTGAGACAAAACCATGTGGTAGATGACTAAAAACTGTATGGTACAACCACGTATTTGACGATGTGGTAAAATCATATGGTTTTTTTCGATAGAGACCTATAAAGTGGGAAAAAGTTTTTTTGAAAAAAATCTATTTTTACAGAAATTTTAGCAAGTTGCAACATTTGCCTGAACCTAAAAAATAATGCTCTAGTAATTTTAATATTGTTAATGAAATAATCGCTATTGTGAAATTAGTAAAAAGTTACACAGAAATGTATAGTCCGTGCTTGTACAATTCTACTTAAAGTACCTTTAAACAACTTATATTACAGCTTGTGCAATATGTGAAAAAGAAATTTTTTATCAAATTACTTCATTGACGACGTAAATTTATCGGCTTTAATTACTGTTAAAATGGTTAATTGATTGTTACGGTATTCTATAGTTAGAGTTTACCATTTAAAAAAAAATTAAACATAACGGTACGTAATAAATTTTTTAATAATGAAATTAAGTGGTGCATAAGTGCCACGTAGGCAAAAAGGAAACTACGATTGCGCACAGTAAATCCAAAACACTAATAAATATTACAATTGCCCAGTAAAATTTTATTAGTATCTATTTTTCAATTCAGTACCTCAAGGCGAAGTTATACATTCATAATCGACGTAATGAAAACTTAAAATATTGAATGATAAAAAGAATAATCTGAGAGAGTTGCGTTTTTATTTAATGTAGGAGCAATCCGCAATTTTTTTTATCTCCGTGGCCACTTTATTATGATAAACACATTAGGCTCCAATAAATGACAAAGACAGAGAGATGGAGATAAGTGCATACGTCGCAACGCCATTCAAGCAGCTGAACAGACGAGTAAATCAAAAGCATATGATAAAACGATGTATGTACATGTAAGTAGTTCACAGAAAAAAAATGTTATGTTTCCAAGATTATACTTTTCATAAGATACTTGATAGAAATCAAAGTGTTAATTATTTTTGCTTTCAACTTTCCTAGTCGATTATGTTATTCTCAAGACAAATCGAAACAAAAAATTAGAAAACAAAATAGTAAAATACTATTCATGATAATGTGCTGTATTCAATTATTTTGTTCTGTCTATTTATTTACTTTTCAATTTAGTAGACTGATTTTCAATCAAGTATAAGTATCTAAGAAATCCTGTTTACACAATGAGTCAATGGTGATTGAAATGGTGGAAAAAGTTTAAACTAGTTTGCTTAAAACTGTACCTAGTCGTTAACAGCGGACTCGCAAACTTTTCTTATAGCACTGACGAAATAAGATTCATATTAGAGACGATTCAATAACACCTACCTACGTGGATCCCTTAACCATACCTACGTATACCAGCTGCCGATGCAAATGCAGAAATTAGATATAAGCGTTGGGGCGCACGTACACACGAAAATGGCTTGAGTTTTAGTTGTAACAGCCAGCTCACAACGGTGCCTAAACTGCGGCAGCGGAGTCGGAAAAAAACCACGTTTATAACTTACCATGGTGCATAAAACATGACGAGACTGTTCTTATGGCGTGGGAGCTCGTCCTTGAAATCATCGTCAGTCCAATCAAGAACATCTTCTTCGGCGGCCCAGCTGAAGCTGCCGAAGCAAATCAGCAGGCCTATGCACAGCCACTTGGAAGTCATTGTCCAGAAAGAGTTACTGTTCTGTAACAATTAAGCACCCTTAGACGAATGTCTGTTACCAAAAATGCCAAGCGATACTTTAACTTGTACGTATGAAATTTTCGTAGCTGTATTAATGCTTACGTGTTCAAATGTTGAAGACGTGGCCCCCTTGACCTCAACCGGCTCAACCCTGTGCGTTCTACCGTAATGCCCTTGTCTCTCGCGGACTAAAACAACGTCTCTGCAGTATGACCGAAAAAATATATAAAAGACTGCCTATAGGTTTATTTCATTAAGAGGTTCCGAGTGCTCGGATCGCTCCGATTCACACGCACATTTCTACAGCACGAAACGAAGTGACTGGGACGTGGGACTTAGGGCTCGAGCACATGAATCCGCGTAAAGCGTAAAGCGTATCGCGTAAATTTATAGGATCAGGGAAAGTTAGGTAAGGTATGTTTGACGCGAAAAAATTTGTCATCGCGCACATGGGAGTAAAAAGTACGCGCGTAAGTGTTTTTAAACCAATCACAGCGAGTATTTCGTTGGCTTTGCACATGCTGTCTCGCTCGCACTCATGGCAAAAATAAAGTTACGCCCGTATTTTTGTACCCATGTGCGCGATGACAAATTTTTTCGCGTAAAGCGTACCTTATCTAACTTTCCCTGATCCTACAATTTTACGCGATACGCAATACGCTTTACGCTTTAAGCGATTCCACGTGCCCAAGCCCTTAGGAGCCCGTCCCTGCGACGCTCTAGGTTGCTAATGAGCGTATTTCAAAATGCGGTCGCCCAGAGCACTCTAAAGGAACGATTTTGATACGTTTTCAAATGCTGAAGTTGGGCGGGTCGGGCACTCGGGCGTCCGTCTTTTCATTACCAACTGATGTGTGTGGAATAGCAAATGAACCATAGAGATAATATAATGTAGAGGAAGCGAACAAGCCGTAACCGCATTGAGATGGTAGACAGAGAAAGAAGATTGTGTTAGTCTTGCATCTCTCTCTGCTCTTATCCTGATTGGTTATTTTAAATGCCCTCTTCTGTCTCTAATTCAATATATATACCTACTGCTCTACTACTATACCACTATACTATATACACTGTCAAGCAACAGTTAATCAATGCAGAGAGCAGAGAGAGATGCAAGACCAAAACAGTCGTCTTCCTCTGTCTACTGACCGTACGCTTCTACTTATAGAGGAATATACAGTTCGCTTCCTCTATTATATTATCTCTATGAAATGAACACATGTGCAGACGACTGAAATTATCCGTAGTCCCGCAAGCGGATATACATATATATATATATATGTGCAGAACTTGCAGGTCTTTTTACTTATGAGTTAATTGACGATTAAACGAACTTCAGTGAAGTTCAATCTTAATTATACGATAGGCTTGTTTCAAGATATATATATATATATATTTATATATAAATATAGTACCCTACTCATCGCTCAGATGACGCCACCGTTCAGAGATAGCGAAGCGCGCAAAGCTAAAAAGAAACCAAGGAATGCCCGCGCAGCCTGCGCGCTTCCTCCCGCCTTTACTTCCCCTGGCTGTCATTACGTTTAGATGGAAATTAATTGAGGGTGGGTGAGCGGAAAGTAAGAAAAAGAATTAGATAAAGAGGGTGGGAAAGTATATTCTCGAACAAGCCTATCGTATAAAATTAAGATTGAACTTCACTGAAGTTCGTTTAATCGTCAATTGTACATCATTGGCTTGTTCGAAGATATATATATATATATATAAATGTAGATGTTTTGTTTCGTGGTTGTAGACGTTCAATTGAAGCCTACATGGTTAAAAAAGGTTAATGAATACTAGTTAGGAATTGAACTTATTTATTTTCAACAACAACAAGTCTTAATCTTTATACATTATGATAGAGATAGTCTTTTTATTATTCTATCACAAGATCCATCAATGAAGCAAGACTTAAACGTACAAACACAATTTGATAACACAAATTAAAGCGCTATTACAGCAATATTAAATAGTAAACGATGGTAACAATAGGATTAAATCAGGTACAAACCTTATCTCACAACTATATCTACTTGACTTAGACACGATTCTGTGGAATATTGAATACTAGGACGGAAATAATTGCTTAATTAAGTATTGAACTCGATGACTGGGTTTGTAATAGTATGGATAAATAAACACAATGCATAATGGGAAGTTATGACTATTGACGCGTATATGATAAATTACTTCGTTATATTTAACCATCCAATCGCCCGTCGAGAGCGATTGATCTCTAATCAAGACGTTTATGCCACTCGGTGGTTTTTGTGAGTTGTAGCGTAGTGGCTTCTCGGAAGCGCAGCACTAGGTGCCTCGGGCGTGTTTGATTGACCACGCTTCTCGGAAGCGTGGGTCGTTGATGTACCTCTTGGAAGTTGTATCGCGTTGTTACGCTTCTCGAAGCGTTAAAATATCGTTGAGTTTGTGGGACTGTGTTTAACAGCTGGCTCACCACGAGCGCACATGCAGCGATGTCTCAGCGAAAAACTCAATTCAGTGAGTGCTCATAAGAAGCTATGGATCGTAACGATTTCGTACCAACCTTGATCGACATCCGACAATCCCCCCTTGTGCTGATGAAAATCACCTCTATCGAAAAAGTGCTGTCTTCTTCCTTCAATCCTCCTCTGTCCGTCCAGTACTACCTCTCGATCCAGCCACCTGATTCCAACTACTCTCGCCCGTTTTCCCACCTACCACCTCGCCTTTTTGCTCACATATGCCCATACACTCCTCTGATACACACCCACCTAGACCTGAGTTCGTCCGCCTATTTGTTTGCGACGCAACATGTTTAGAGTATATAAAGAAAAACATCATATTTATTTTTTTTTGAAACCGACTCGAGTGAATGAATACAGAGTAAGCGAGCATCATACATCTTAAGGCACTAGATTATCTTATTCTAAACATTAACTCTGAATCTTACATATACAAGTCTTTGGCTTGAACGAGGAACGTTAAGTTAAGTTGTCTAACAGTTACATGCGCAACTAACAAAAAACCTTTTCTTAAGGACTAATCAGGTCTCATTTAAATTATTCTTAAAATATTTAATGAATGTGTCAGGTCTTCACAGGACGATTTTCTAAAACTGCAGCTGCAAAGGATCCCCTTTCGTTATCCACCGGTCTGTTGTAAAACCTATTAAAAGTATTTGATCTTTCGGACCATCCGGCCGCCTGTTTGATTATGTTTATTCCTACTCCCAATGATGCGGCCTTGGACGTAGAGGCGTGTCTAGTTGAGTGCGCCGAGAAAAATTCATCTACTCCTGCCTCCTTTAAGACTATTTTCAGCCACCGGCTGATTGTGTTAGAGGATACCGGACTAAATGGAGGTGAAAAGGAGATCAATAGCAATGTACGCTTTTACTGTTGATACGATGCAAAGAGCCTCATTGCTGAAGGGTAGAAAACAAGCATATGGCTGTTTTGCGCCCAGCCTGGACGTTTTTGTAAGATCCGGGATCCTGATCTCGAGAGCCTATTCTTTCAACGTTGTATTTTCTAGTTTAATAAGGGCCAAAGCCTGATCCCTGAAGGCCAAACCAATTGCCAATAACATTCAGAGATACGGCAGAGTAAAAGATTGCGCGTGATCAGAAAAAAGGGCATTTAATAATAATTAAATTCATGTTAACACCACGCCTGGTATGCGGGTCTATGTAAGTGTACGGTCGAGCAGTGAAACGCGTAAGAGAGACTAAGCTGACTTGTAAGCTGCGCAGCCAGAGTGGGCCTCATCCGGCGCGAGAATTGTCTTGCGGTCGCCAGGCCAACATTGAAATTATGGACCTCTGTTCTAGATGTGAAGGTCAACAGCGTGCACGAGTTCCGTGAAGTGACTCGGGGCCAACAGCCCCGACAGGCCAAGAGGTGCCACTCCGGGCTGCATACGTATTTTGAATGGCTAACCACGCCGGTGACATTGCTCGCCCGTAATGGAGCCTTAAGGAGGCTTGGGCGTTTGGTGTCGTATCTATTGAAGGGCCCCTGTGGGGTACTTGTCATACAAATGATTCTTTGTAATATTTTTTTTATAATTATTTTGATTATACACATGTGTGAACAAAATAGCAATAATACGCGGAAAAGTCATTGGGAAAATCGATATTAAAAAATTTATTAGTTTTCCCGAGGTACCTTGTGTAAAGACGACGGCCCTGCCACGATAAAGCTGACAACACTGTACTCTCTTGCTCTCATCTGCTATTATATACCTATACTTGTGTTAGACTTAAATTTTCATGCTTGTATGTTTATGAATGTACAGCGCGTGCGCACTTACAGCACCTGAACAAAACAATTCTCATGTTCGATGTTTTCCTCGCTATTTTCTCAAAATTTAACGTGTTGATCCTATTCTTTTTTTTAAATAATAGATTCTTTATACTTTCAAGTACATGTACCAATTTAATGTGTGGGCCCACAGCTTTTTATTGCGGTACGGTAGTCTATTGAATTTCGGGTTCCGTAAGGTTGCGTGTTAAAATGACGAATTTTCACAAGCGATTTTCTTGAAAATAAATGTGTTGACCTACCTATTTTATTTTCCTAAAAAAATCTAGCAAACTTTATCTATATAATCTCTGAATTTCAGACCTAGCCAACATTTAATTCAAAATCGCCCAAGCCTCCTTAATAATGTAAAACGTATGTAAACGTATATGTATTGCGAGTAGGGGGGGAAAGGGCGCGTTGCAGCGCGAGGAAACGCTGAGCAGTAGCTCACAGACAGCGAGACTGTAAGGTCCGTATCCACCTCCAAAGGGCCATGTAAGATTTTCTTTTAAAACAACATATGTATTTTTTTAACTTCTATTTGTTCTTGTGTTTTTAATTTTTCACCCTTTCTATCGTCAATAAACATGGTCGTTTTAAGGGTCAGAGTGCGAAGATCTATTGATGAAAGTGGATACCAGACTTCCAGTTTTGAGAGGACTATATCTACATCCCAGGTTGCTGCATATTTAGGGGCTGTAGGCCTACTTCTGAACACACGCTTAAGGACGTTCGGTAGTGTTAGCGGGGGAAAACATTTGCGCGGTGAGGGGAAATCAGCGATGAATGAAGATTTGGCAACGTCGTACGGGTCTTAAATGTGTGTGTTCATGTACACCCATCAGGTGTCTCTGCACACTCTACACTGTCTGCTCGTCTGCTGCGTGCTGCGTCGGTTACGACAGCGTTCGTGTATCAATGTTTTTGGGATAAAGCTGTAAGTAATTAACCGCTATATATCTTTCATGGGATGATATTTCAACGAACGTGTTTTCCGTAAAACATGTTCTTGCGAAAATTCAAAGAATTTCTGATGAAAAAATGTATTCGCCAACTTTTTCCCCCATGTCGTCTATCATTACCAAAACAGTGATTAAAAATCTAAGTCAAAATAAAGTAGATTTTAATATTATTGTTGATAAATTTATGGAAGGTAATGATGGTTTAAGATCGTTTCTAATAAATGGGCAAAGCCCTTTAATCAAAAGAGCTACCAGTGTAAATAAAATACTTGAATTTTTAAATGACTTGACAAGTCTCATACAGCATGGGATGTCAGATAAGTAGGATGATTTCTAAGATGAGTGATTCAAACTATGAGCATGTGATTTTGTAATGTGCAAAAAAATTGTATCTTAAGAAGAAATAATAAATTTGAAATTAAAAAAAAAAATAAATAGCGTGTTATTAACATTTATTGTTTTTTATGGGAAGGGGTGGGCGTTCTGTACATACACTCACGCACACACGTAAGCTTGTATTTTAAGCGTGAATGCATAAATATCTACAATAATATTGAGATATTTACTGATCAACATCCTAGACCATTTTGAATTTCCCGCCACTTGCGACGTTGCCGTTGCGTTTCGGTTGAGCTTTTATTTAATTTTTTATTTATAAACGAATCAGACGATCGTCGCAAAACTTGGTATACATCAAATTAATAACATTATCTGTAACATATAAAAAAATTGGCCAAATTCACTGGCCCAATTTGCTTAAAACTGTGATTTAGTCAGTTCTCCCATAAGCGACAGTGTTAAAATGACTTAACTTTGAAATTCAATATCTCGAAAACGAAACAGAGGAACCTCTTTAAATTTTGACTGGTTTGTTGTAACAACAATAAAAACGTCTGGTCAAAATTTCAGAAAAATTCGTTGGAAAATTCAATCACTACCGAACGTCCTTAGAAAATCTGTTTAACAGATCAGCACTCTCGTTATCCGAAGGACTGATTAGTGACACGGCAGCCCTCTGAGAGCCGAGAGGATGCCATGCGCAACTCTATCCCTGAACTTTGCAGTCAGGCAGTCCAGTAAAAATCCGAATGTTGGCTGATAGTGGATCGACCGATTGCTGCTGACAACAGTCCCACCAAACCTTGAGCGAGGAGCTGTATTGCTTCAAGGTGCTCTCGGCAATTGATGAAACCATTAAGTCGACTGTGTCCGATTTAAGGCCCCGTCGTTCAAAGGCCTGTCTGATAAGAGCCCTGCCGCCAGGGAAAGCGACGTTAGTGGATGGTTGATTGTCCTGCAAGGAGATAAGAGAAGAGTAGAATCAGGCTTCCAAACAATGGGATCCTCCAACAAGAGGCGCTTGAACTCCGGAAACAAAGACTGGGAAGGCTATAAAGGAATTAAAAAAATTCCAGTTGCCTCTTCCTCCCTTATCTTTTTAAGAGACCTGGCGATACAGGAAAAGGGTGGAAATGCAAACCAAAATGATCCCGTCCAGGGAATCGTAAAAGTATTAATTGCTGTGGCCTCGAGGTCTCTACCCCAAGAGCAGAAATTAGGGCATTTGCGAATCTGTCTACTATGTCCTGAAACGCTAAATCAGCAAGCTCCCATTCTGTGTCCATATTAAGAATTCTTGAGCCCTCGTCTACCGGGTTTTCCTTGGATGCTATGTATTTGACAAACACCCAAATGCGCCTCTCAATGCACCAAAGCCAGAGTTCTTTGGTAAGGTCATGTAAATATAGATGCATGATACCACCCATCTTATTGATGTATGCAAGGGCTGTAAGGTTATCGTTACGGAGAAGGATGTTTTCATCGAAAGACGAGGAAGCGAAGCACTTTAAGCCGAAGAATGCTGCCTTTATCTCCAAAAGGTTTAGGTGAAGAGAACGTTCTGATTTTGACCAAAGGCCATGGGCAGAGAGTGTACCACAGGTGGCTCCAAACCCTGTGCTAGAGGCATCCGAGAAGATCATATCAAAGGAAATCTAATCTTGTTTACTGAAGACATAACCGCTGAGTACCACCAGCGCAACTCCTCTATGGATCGAGACGAGAGAATGACTTTAAACCTTCTACGATACCCGACCACTGAAAGAGCTTCTTGTTTTTGTAGTTCTAACTGTTTATAAAACAGCCAGCCATAATCGATAGCTGAACAAGCTGTGACCAGGGATCCAATGAGTCTGCTAAGATCTTCAAGGGAGAGAGAGCCGCGAGACAGTGTGTCTCTAATAAGGTTGAAAATCCTTGATCTTTTCTCCAGCGGAAGGGACAGTTGCATTGATTGTGAACAGATGACAATTCCTAAAAAACGAATTTTCTGCTTAGGAGAGAGATCACTCTAATCCCAGTTGATTAGGAATCCCAGGCGGAGCAGCAGGGAAACTAACAAATCGCAACTCTCTTTGCACTCTGACAGAGAGTCTCCAAACACGAGAAAGTCATCCAAATAGGCAACTACTCTCATACCTTTTTTCCTTAGATATGGGTTAGGATTAGTCTGATAACCTTAGTGAATATCCATGGTGCCGAAGAGAGGCCGAAAGGGAGACATCGAAATTGGTAGATGATATCCCGGTACATCAATCTAAGATATTTTCTGTGCTCGACATGGATAGGAATTACGAAGTAGGCGTCCTTCAAATCGATCCTGCACATCCAGTCCCCACTTTTTAGCAGACTTAGGGCTGTGCGGATATCTTCAATTTTAAAGTGGCGTGTAAGGATAAACTTGTTGAGTTTCTTCAGATTCAGTACAAATCTGGGGGAGCTGTCCGCTTTAGGGACAAGAAAATAAGGAGAGACAAACTGCCCAAGTGTAGGGGAGTAGCGTTCCATAACCCCTGTAGCCCGTAGCTTATCCATTGCCAAATCGATTTCCTTGGTCGCCTTTTTACTGATAGGGCAAGATGAAAGGGGAGACAACTGGAATAGCTTATCGAAAAACTCAATTCTGTAGCCCCTAACCGCCTCCAGCACTATGGAATCCGGAGACAACTTTTTTTATTCATTAATAAAAAGCTGGAGCCTTGCGACAGGCGTTACCTCTGCTAGTTTTTGTCCGACCTTCTCTGTGGCTGCGCCTGGTTGTAAAACCTCTTCGCTGGTTGAGGCTTCTGCTTTTAGCCAGACCTGTATGTACTGCGCTGACCGTGTGGACTGCGAGAGCGAGATCGGCGAAAAAACGAGGCTTGACGAGAGTCTCTCTGGCTCTCCCACTTTGTGTCCTTCCTTGCGTGGGAGCCACTCTAGTTTAAATAGGGACGAGTATTCTTGTCTGACGACTGAACTGCTGGAGCCTTCCGAGAGGGGCGAAGCTCCTTAGTTAACTTCTCCAGACATTTTGCTCTTTCGACGACTGCCTTTAAATCGTCTCCAAATAGCATTGTGGGGGTCTTTGTTTTTTGAGGATCTTGTACATGGAAGAATTGGTAAATCTCCCTAGTACATGGAGCCTTCTAGAAGAGCTGAGCTGGTAGAAAATCTCCGAAAGCAGCCTGATCGGGTGAGTCAACTTCTCTAGAAGATTGTCCTTATCCGGAAAGGGATCCATGCCTCTACTTATCAATTCGAAGGTCTCTGCGGAAGATACCAGAGCAGCACCAGCAAGTGTTTGAAGACCCACCAGGTGCCTTTCCTTGGCCCCTCCTTTGGATCCGAGGATTTGTAACAATTTCTCATTTAGTGTGAGACCCTATCTCAAGTTATGACGTCAATTATGACGTCATTCATGACGTCGTGAATAACATCACATTAACGTCAATATGACATCATTTACGACGTCGCAAAAGACGTACTTCACGACGTCTCAAAAGACGTCATTTACATAGGTTGTTGTTTAACAAAGGGCTGTTTAAAAGAAGTTGATGGCCGTATAGGTACTACCATCACGATGGTAACACCAAAACAGAGGGATTCGAAAAGTTCTTAAATTTAAAAAGTTGTTTCCCCATTTGAGAAAATTTTTTTTTATTAAAAAAAATACTTGAAAATACTTGACGTCAATGTGATGTCATTTACAACGTCATGAATGACGTATTTTGCGATGTCACAAATTACGTCATGATTGACGTCATAGCTTGAGATAGGGGAGGCTCCAACGGTAGGTCCTCCTTCAGTGGAATGGCTGCCAGAGATTCTTCCTTCATTGCCTTAGGAATTCCCGATTTGGTCCACTCCTTGATCCCTTTGACAAAGACCTAATTCAATTGATTGATCCTCTCTGGTTTATTCGACACTCCCGTTCCCAGTAGAACAGCAGCTTCTTCGAGGAACTCCAAATCCGTAAAAGTCTCTGCCTCTGAGCTTTGGGAGGAGTGATTTGGCTCTGAAGCCTTCGGAAACCCCTCTGGGCCCGCTGGATCGTCCTCCAAACCCTTCCACTCTCCTAGCGCTCTCCGCACATCTAAGAGAGAATTGTGGTATTAGAACGTGGCTAAAATAACCAGCACGTCTATCGTGTCAGTCATGTGTCCCTTATCGAGTTACGTGGGGGCAACAAGTGAAAGCAGAGATATCTCTAACTTTATCGTCCCGAACAAACCGATGGGAGCGACCGAAGCGGCTTAAGTCGCCGTGTAAGTGTGCAAAACACGTGTGTGGCGAACCTAGCTAGCCTACAGGGAAGAATGAGAAAAAACAAGAGTGTAAGAAAGAGAAGACTTACCCCCATAATCAAGGGGCTCCTCCTCTTGGTTGTCCTCAGCCGCCAGAAGTCTGTCCTCAACCTCCTGAATCTTCGCCTGAAGTTCCCTGTGTCTGTTGATAAGATCCTGACGGGGAGGCATCTCTGAACCGGCGCGACGTCAACGAACGCCAATAAGGGAATGACAGCCAGGTGAGCCAGGGGAAGTAAAGGCGGGAGGAAGCGCGCAGGCTGCGCGGGCATTCTCTGGTTTCCTTTTAGCTTTGCGCGCTTCGCTATCTCTGAACGGCGGCGTCACCTGAGCGATGAGTAGGGTACTACATTTAAATATATATTTATATATATATATCCTTGAACAAGCCAATGATGTATAACTTTCACACAATTGGTGACGAAAGAGACGTGCGCCCGACTTCAGGATTTTGAAACGTTTAAAAATTAAATTGTTCGGACTTCAAGAAATAGGGTTACAAAACAGCTTTTCCAAGGTAAATTTTTGCTTCACTTTCTTAATTATATATGAATCTTTTACGATTTATAGTGCCGTTTTTATTATGAAATTATTTAAGTTTCTAATAACATTTGTATAATTAAGATCAAAGATAAAAAAAAATTATATTATTTAACGTGTATTAAATAATTATTTGTGTAATAGATAAAGCGGGACCCAGCTCATCTTCTGGAATAGGAAGTGGATCAGATGCCAATTTTGAAGAAATTGATTCAGACTCAGAATCGTCTGGTATGAAAATGCTGAAAGAGTAGACTAAAGTGCAAGGCACATCGGTGATGTTAATTTTAATTTATTTGTTTTTTCCCTTATAAGCATGAATGCAGTAAAACCTATTTAAAAACAATTTTTAGCTAATGAAAATGATTCACGTTGGCTATGGTCATTCAATCCGTAAGGACACCTGGAAAAATATTTAAAAAGTTGGAACTATCTCCCTTTTTGCAAAGCATTTTGCAAGAGCTTTGTGGGGTGTGGATAAACTAAGCAACAGGTTCGTAACAGAGAAAGATGTTGGAGTTAAGAAAGTTTCATTACGGGATTCTCCCCGGAAAGTTATAACTCCTGAGAAGTTGAAAGTCATCCAAAGTAAGTATTTAGGAAAGCATTTTTTTAAAATAAAAATTGGTTTTAATTATTCTCTGATTCTATGACTATTATTACTATTCTAATAACTACTAACAATAAATAATTTGTATACTATACTAACCATATTTATTGCAGTAATGACAAGGTATTGGTTAATACATTGTAAACCGCATCTTCTCATTGAAGACTTAGATGTGGCAATAAACAGAGTGAGACACTACATATCCGAGAAAATAGCTTACCAACTGAAATTTGCATGAATTTTACAAAATTCAAAAGTTCATTAGTTTTAACTATCATATTTAGAGTACTAAAAGGTTCATATATATGAAGGCTCCTCTATATGTAACGAGTATTATGAGATAGTATTCCCAGAAGTGATAACGTCACATTTTAATAAGCTTTCGCGCTCTGAAGGTTCGAAAGAAGAGGGTAATGTTCTCTATTTATAAGCTATCGATAAGGTACCAACATTACACGTATATCAAGAATAAATAAAGGAAACTGTAGTCTTGTAATGATTGCGAAATTTTTTTACGCTTAAGCGTAATATGTCAGTATTTAAGTAAAACACTGATGTATGTGTAATCGAAAAAACCTAACGCACTACAGGCAGTACCTCAACGGTAGTGTGGAAACTGCCCAATTTGACGCATGATTACTTATTAAATTTTTTTATCGAGGTACTTCGTTGCGTTTATTTATTTATTTTCTAAAATAAGTATATAAAAGTACATCTTGCGTATAAAACATGAAAAATAACTATTTCTAAATTTCGTACTTAATGAAAAAAAAAAATTAATACTTTCAGTCAGTAGAATAAACTGAAAATATAAATTTCACCTGATTAATAATCACTTTATCATATTAATCAGGAGAGTTATATTCTTTTAAATTATTATATATGATGTACGTATTTAAATTTAATGCGTAGTTTAAAAAAAAAAAAAAAAAAAAAAAAATTACGCTGCTGAGATTCGAAGATTAAGTGAGCAAAATCATCATTCGCACTAGCCCACTCAGCTACCGATAACTTTTTCCTACGTGATACTGAAGCATATAAGTTGTTAGGGAAGGCTTGGGTTAACGAAAAAAAAAAAAAAAATTATAAATACGCAAATTTAGATTACCAATACTATTGTGCCGCAATGTAGTGTTCTTCCTCTGTTTGTATTGACGAACAAGGACTGGTATTTGGAAGCTCAGCAGACAGCACGACAACGTTATTAATTTGTGCGCAGCCTACCCCCAACAGTTGGCGTCCAGCACGCCAAAACTCGTCTCACATTGTGTTTGGACTTTAATGAGCAACATTCACAAGAATGATTTATAATGTAAAGTACTTATACTTACTGTAGTGTATATAAAAAAAAAAATTATTTGTAAACATTGGTTAATAGGTAAATAGTAATTGATAACAAACATGTAAGATAGAAAAAAAAAAATATGACATCGGTGAGAATCGATAACCTGGCTAGTTAGCTCGGCAGGAACAAAAGATTTAGTCTACTTGACCATCGGCGCTCGTACCTGCAATGTATAAGAACTCGTAATTAAGTTGCAGGATGTGGGCGGGGCTTAAGATATAGTATATTTTGTCACGAGGCCGTACTCATTTACCGTTAAAAATCATAGTAATAAATAAATAAATAACGAGCAAAAAAAGTGATCCCAAGCAACTTTAGCCCAACGGACTTATATGACTTGTTGTTCCCTTGGTTATCAGGTTAACGTCTAGTGGGTTATTGGGTTAAACAGTTGGGATTTGTTTATTTGTTATCTATTGAAAGTATTAGAATATTCATTATATATATATATATATATATATATATATATATATATATATATATATATATACACATATAATATATTCATTTAATTAGTGCATCAGGTTAACTGCCTTGGAATTAAGTATTTTATAAGTATTAAGCGCTTTGGGTTCCTTAGCGCTCATTTTTTTGCGCTCTTCCCTACTGTTTGATATTTTGTAATCACATACGTAGTTTCATCTGTATTTACACTTGTAAAGTCCTTGGAATTCTACTTGGAATTCCACTTGGAATTCCACATGGGATTTTGGAAACTCCAAGAGTCATTCCAAGTGGCATTCCAAGTGGAATTACAAATGACCACTGAAGATACATTTTTTCCTTTTTTAAAATAGTTAAATTTGAAATTTCAAGCAGTATAATGGCCGTGTAAGATGTTATCATTCATATAGTAACACCAAATCAGAGGGGTTCAAGTATTTGTTCTCAGATTTCGAAAAAATAGATTTTTTTATTTTTCGTTCAAATTTTTTTGAAATGACTTGAATCCCTCTGCTTTGGTGTTACTATATGGATGATAACATCCTCTATGGCCATTAAACTGCTTGAAATTTCAATTTTAACTATTTTAAAAAAGGAAAAAATGTACCTTTAGTGGTCATTTGTAATTCCACTTGGAATGCCACTTGGAATGAAACTTTCCAATGAGTTTCCAATCCACAATCCCATGTGGAATTCCAAGTAGAATTCCAAGTGACTTTACAAGTGTAAATACAGATGGAATTACATATGTGATTACAAAATATCAATCAGTAGGGTTGCACATATGGTTGATCCTACCAGACTTACTAAACCTACCTGACCCGAGACTGATAAGTCTGTTAAGTTGGGTCGAATAAGTCATCAAACTTACCAGACCTGCAAACCCAGGTCTGATGAGTCTAGTAGACGTCGGGTATTCTTAACATCTCTGCCCATAACATAATACCGAGGTCACATTCTTGAACAAAAAAAATGACTGAAAAGTAAGGTTGAATTTTACGGCCAGATGAGAAGTTCAGGTCATTTAATATCCCTGCAAAGAGGTTATGTTATAAGTCGATAGGCTGGTAGTTTCAAAGTGGGCTCTCAGCCTAACGTGACTACAACAGCACATAGAAGCTCACTTGGGATCGTATAAGCTTCAGAGACTACCACAGCAAAAATAGACTGGCTCATATTCGAATTGAAATTCCATGACAACAATGAACCGGCGGCCATATTGATTTCAGATAACCTAATACTAATGTCGATATCGGCGATCTACAAAGTTAATTGCATAAATGAAAATGTATTGTAATTAGTCTTACGGATTGATGAATGGACGAAATATGAAATCTGACGTGAATTCGTATAATTAAACTTTCATGAATTTTTTGCTCTGAATACATGCACTTAATCGAAAAAGTTTAAGATACAATTTTTACGTAGAATTAAACGAGAAATACAATACGATTTTTTTTAGAATTATTTTTGAATATTTTCAAAAATCGTCCGCTACTTATATTGGATCAGCCATTTTGAATTCCAAAAGTTTAACTACACACTCATCATCGGCAGTCTCCATGAATACTAATAAGTTTTTTATCTGATTGCAAAACTTTGAACCCCAAGCGAAAAAGCGTCAAATTTGGTGACCATAATGTTCAGCACCACCTACCGCCTGTTCTCGTTTTAAGCCCACTCCACATAAAATCACGAAAGTATAATTTGTTATAAAGTTAGAAAAAAAAAAACAAAAAAAAATCGTGTCATACTTTGCTAAAAAAATTATTTAAGCTGAAAAACTTAAAAAGGAAAGGGTACATAACCTCAAATCTTTTTGAAAATATTATTAAACGATTCTACGTCAAAAAATCTACATAATGTGGCCCTTACTTTTTATTTTTTTTTTTCTTAGCAAAATAATTGGAAAGAATTTTGTCTAAGAAAATATTTCAAATTTTTGACCGTCACTGACGGCTTTGGTGTCGATAAAAAATTCTGAAAAAATTAGAGTAATGATTTCTTACAAAGGACTATCAATTCCCATAGATTTTGGCCTAAACTATTTTTTGACCGCTTCACTTGACGTGGAATGCTCCATATGTATACATCCATACAGATATACGTATATCGTGACGTATATGTATGCTAAGTGCTGCGTTTTTAAGGTAGGACCTCCGCCTAAATCTGGGGTACAAGACTAATGTAATTAAATAGATGAAGACCCGCTGAATCCAATGGTGCCTTCAATTATGCCCGATGACGGACAAAATCTCGAGATATTAAAGCTCAAAGTTCGAATGTTTTATACAGGCGCATACAAAAAAATGAGAAAAAAGTGACGTAATCACATATTACGAATAAAAAACAAAAATCTGAGTAAAGTGAGTATATGGAACTTGTAGAAAAAATCCTCTTCTTTCGGATCGTGTTGAGCACAATATGGGTTGACGGCCAATTTCTCGAGATATTTAACAAAAACGAACGTAAATACTGGTTTTGTGATTACGAGCGGAAGTCGGGGAAGCCGCCATATTGGTATACATTAGCGCGCGTTTTTTTAAAAGCGAGTAGTAACGAAAATGCTTGTGGTGTCAATTTTTTTTTTTTGTGCGCTAAACATAAAATATCGGTTAATGAATAATAAATATGAATGAATATTAGTACAAAATTGATAATAAATAATTATTATCAGTAATAAATTAATACTATAATTAAATTTTATTTAGTAAAATTTTTTTTGTACAATCTCATGAACACAGCTTTTAATCACATTAATGTTTGTTAAACTATAATGAATGAGTAAATGTTACAAACTAGTAATTACCTTTTCAATTGTATTATTTATAATATTAACAACATTAAGGGAAGACGTTACTCGTACTTAACGATTAATGCTCGTTGATAGTAAAATTTTGATTCCACATTGTATATCCTTATTATTTAAAGTATTGTACTTTCATACATGAAAATGAAGAAAAATATTTTTAATTTATGTAATCTTATAAATACTCAAATTAACACTTAATTTTGGCGCATAATGTAAATTACATTTAAATTTTTTCAAATTACGTTTGAAGTCTTTTGTTTAATGAGATTTTGTAACTGCTAATACTAAGAATGACTTATTTTTTATAAATGCTTAGATTTATTGCTGCGCTACTTTTTATTTAAGGAGATCGATCACAACACCGATTGATTTGTGAACAACGTGAAAAAGCAAAAACAGAATACCTTATGGTTCTTTAGTTTTTTACCCCATGACTTGCTTGAGAGTTATGAATATCTGCACTTTTTCGAATTACTACTCTAATAGTAAACTTTACTACGTAAATAAGTATTATACTTAGCGAAGCGTGATAAACTATAAGACAGTTGTAATTTTACTTATTTGGTGGTAAATTTAGTTACTATTGTGCGTAGTACAATTACTACGTTCAGCATAGGTCGGATTATTTCCCATGCTAAGCATAGTAAAATTACAACAGTAGTAGTAGATTTACAAGAAGTTTAGTGAGAACACTACAAACTAGTACTTTTACATCGCGGAACGAAGGAATTTTTACTAGAGGAATAGTAAATCCACTAAAGTCATTTTTTACTGTGTAGGCATCGATGAGAATTTGACGTAACGAGTGCCTGGATAGTTTGCTTGCAGAATCTTTTTGATGTTCATTCATTATTTCAAAAATACTTTACTGACAAAAATAATGAACAGTAAAATTACTACTTAAAAATAACTACTCTGTCACATTAGTAGACGTACGTGTTTACGCACTGATGCGGGTACACACGTCGTCTGCATTATCGACATTGCTGCCGAAGTCAAACTCGAACTTGGGCAGTAATTTGACTAGTACGGTACTCGGAGGTCCTACCTTAAGCTCATGCTTTTCCCATGAGCCTCAAATGGCAGATATTGTCTCCCAGCGTTGGGTTAGGCGGATTCAATATTGGAACTTTTTTCCTAGATCGCATATATAGCTATATACGATCTAGGGAGAATGTTCCGTCGAGCAGACAGCACAGCAGTGGAGGGGCATTGCCGAAGACACGCGAAAATTAAAAATTGTAATATTAATAACACAAGTGACTATCACCCAATGACCGGGGGCGCTAACTGGCCTCTCTATTAAATAATAAAGTATTAATTATTAACACAAGCGCCTATCACCCAATGACCCGGAGCGCTAACTGGCCTCTCTATTGAATAATAAAGTATTAATTATTAACACAAGCGCCTATCACCCGATGACCCAGGGCGCTAACGGGCCTCTCTATTAAATAATATAGTATTAATAATTAACACAAGCACCTATCACCCGATGTCCCAGGGCGCTTACTGGTCGCTTTATCTTACTAATATATAAAGCAGAAGCGCTAAAACCGTTGTAATCGCTAACCGCGAAAACTACTGAACCGATTTTGTTGAAATTTTGCACACTGATTCATGATACTTCCTAGATGGTTTTAGCATAGTTTTTATCTTAAAAAATTTAATAACAATAGCAATAAATGAGCTCAAAGTTTTGCAAAAATATGCCAGCTTTTCTATTTAGTACAGTAAAATCCACTAGGTGGCGTCGACATAAAATCGAAGCTACCTGCAACATAAATTAAATAAGTGTGGTTATAATAGGCTGGAGCGTCTCCATAGTGTTGTAGTCGAGTTTCGGCAACTCAACGAGCTGCATAGAGAATGCTGATGATAGTCTTGCAGCTGGGTATCCCGGTTACGGACGACACTCTTCTCTAAGGGGGCAGGGACCTAGGTGTCAATTTACCCTGAAACTCGACGAGTGCAATCAAAAAAAAAAAATTAATTCCAACCGATTCCATCTCTGCCACAATACCAGGAGTCATATGTAGCCAGAGCACAATCTGGTTCATCTCATCAGAGTTGTGAGGGAGTCCCACCATCCCACCTGGTGCAGTTAGAGAATTTGTGGCTACAAATGCAAGCAAGGAAAAACAGCTCTGAGCTCTGAGGGGCATGGGCAGCCACAACGGCTACCTTCTTGGTCGTCGCGTCCCCAATGCGCTTACCCACATGTTCCCGTCTAACGATGAGCGGTTGGTTATCCGGGGAACGACCCGAGACGAGATATTCTTTGGTCAGCAGCGTACCTTCCTCCATCACAGTCTCCGTACATCGAGACTCCCAGGGTAAGAATCAAGCAACCGTAGCTAGCTCTTCATCATCAGGAATAAAAATAGCCTGGAAGTTTCACCACTGGCGCTGTTTAGCGCCATTATAAGTATTTACGTTCCCTACTCAACCATCAATTTCATCGGTTCTTTTTAGCATCCACCTAAGTGTAAACTACCTTGCCAACAAATACATTTTTATTACCATTTCCGGAAGCGATTCGTCGACTAAAAGACTATATTAAATAAAGACGGACACTATTAAACCAAGTCAGCTATTCACTGGCAGACGTCACCTGCGGAGTTGTTCGTCGCAAGGCTGGAAAACCCGGTGACCGACGACCCTATACTACCCTCTCGACTTTAAGCATTCAACCAGGAATCACTGATCCTCTCCAATGTCTGCGTTGGGCAAACTTATAACAGTTATGTAGGAAAAAAAACTTGAGCCAACGGGACAGCCTCCACTGGACAAGTATCACTAACCAATCTCCCCATCTAAGAACACCAAAACAACTGAATCTGCAACTAAAAAAGGTGCTTTAGACACCAACGTCTTCGACGTTATACCGGGAGACGTTGGAAAAGAGCACTATACAACTAGCCCCAAAGCTTCGGACTTTGTAATTTTTCTCCCAATCAGTCTGAGTCTTTAACAGCAAGCCAGAGAAGATCACCCTGAGGTATCCAGGCAGTCACAATTTCTGTTAACTGCAGTCAAGAAAGAGTTAACTTAAAAAGCTCACCGGTCTTTTTCAGGGCCATCGGACGTCGAACTACCTTGCCAACAAATATATTAGAACTTAAGAAAGTTGACAGAAAACAGCTTTTAGTGGTTACAAAAATTTTAAGCATGCCAAAAGTCGCAAGAGGGTGAATCGGAAGAAAAACTTCAAGTGTATCTAATAAATACAATTTTACTTAGGCGTCAAGAAATTGACGCAGAAAATTTATTGAGATTGGAACAGCAGCGTCAAAATCGACCCCTAAAGAGTCCATTACGTGAGAGATCAGCTTTTCATTGTACCCTCACAGCAATCTCTGAAATCTTTAAAGATCCTACTTCAGATTTTTTAATGAGTAGAAAATGTATTTGTGTTTTTGTGGCAATAAAAATGTAGGGTTTAAGGTCCAGGACTTTGTTGCTCTGGTAATAAAGTTGTGAGATGAGAAAAAAAATTTTTTTTTAATATAAATTTTTTGGGGGTTTAAAATCTTAACAGCTTTAAAAAATAGCCGTTTTCGTGAATTACACGGGATAAACTGTAAATCAACGGCTTCTTATGGCCACCGATTATTTTATGGCATAAAGAACGCACGGTACTTTTCAGCATAATAATTTTTTTGAATTTTTACACCTCATTATTTAACCAAATAAACTATATGGATTCCGAAAAAATATGTTTTTAATAAGAAGATTTTTGTTTTGAGATGTATCAGGAATATGTGCAAAATTTCTAACTGAAAATGTTTCACATTACATGTTAACACACTACGGTGTTTTATTTAGTAAGTCTCGGGCGAAGCCGAGACGGGGGGCTGCTTTAAATAATAAAGTATTAATTAATAGCACAAGCGCCTATCACCCGATGACCTGGGGCGCTTACTGGTCGCTTCATCAAACGATGTATATTAATAGCACCAACGGATATCTGGAGATAGGTGCTTGTGCTGTTTAATAATATTTTATTATTAAATAGAGAGGCCAGTAAGCGCCCTGGGTCATCGGGTTATAGGCGCTTGTGTTATTTATTAATAATTGTTTATTTAATAGAGTGGAAAGTAAGCGCCCTGGGTCATCGGGTGACAGGCGCTTGTGTTATTAATCAATAATATATATCGTTTAATAAAGCGACCATTAAACACCCCAGGTTATCGGGTGATAGGTGCTTGTGTTAATTATCAATACTATATTATTTAATAGAGAGGCCAGTTAGCACCCCGGGTCATTGGGTGATAGGCACTTGTGTTGTTAATATTACAATTTTTAATTTTCACGTGTCTTCGGCAATGCCCCTTCACTGCTGTGCTGTCTGCTTGACGGAAAATTCTCCCTAGATCGTATAGCTATAGATGCGATCTAGGGAAAAAGTTCCGATATTGAATCCGCCTAACTCAACGCTATTGTCTCTTCACTCTCTCAAATCTTACTCTAGGTCCTAGTCTCTTATTGCGACATCTAGTGAGAGAAAGCGGAAATTAAACAAAATGTTCAAGAAAAATGAACTGTAGTCAATATGAATATGGACAATGGACAACGGGATCATCTAGTAGTGAGCTTCGAGGGAGTGAGGAGACAATGTCTGCCATTTGAGGCTCATAGGGAGAGGCGTGAGCTTGAAAACGCATCATTTAGCATATATATAAATATATGTCACGAGACACATGTATATGTATATGTATGGATATATATACAAGTATATGACTAGTCCCTATGAGCCTCAAATGGCGGTCGACCAATCACAAGCGGTCCTAAGATTGTGCACTCACTCCTTCGAAGCTCACAATTAAGCTCACTCCCAACTAAAAAAATGGGAAAAAACTGGGCCCAAGCTTGGCTGCCACGCCGCCCACCTTGGCTGCAGCTTGGCACCTGACTTGGCCTCCAGTGGGTTTGTAATACGGCGCTGAATTGGGCGCAGCTTGGCCTGACTTGGCATGACACCCAGTAATCGCTCACTTTCGACTGCAGATCAGTGTTATATATATATATATATATATATATATATATATATATATATATATATATAAAGACGTCTGTATATATAAGTATACAAATAGTATGACGCAGCGATCCCAAAAGTGGCGACAAAACTTGGAGGGAAATTCAAATTGGCGATCTGGAGCCAGACGCAAAACCGCAGATAACTCGACAAAATTTCATACACCATAACTTGATAAATTAATCCCAAGCTATTTAACCCAATAACCCAATGCCCTCATAAGCAGTCTCACGAGCTTTAATAATTAATAAAATACATTAAACAATAACACAAGCGCCAATCACCGTACAACCAAAAACGCATTTAGGCCGATTACTTAAGGTGGCTCCAGCGCCTAGTGCCGTATCAAAATGGGGAGACTAAAATTAATCATTATTTTCTTTAAAATATGGTATAAAATTATCGTAGAGACTGTTGTTAACCATATTCTACATTTTATCTATTACTTTAGTGAGTCAATATAAAAAAACAAAAAAGTTTTATGGTGCCCTAATTGATGAACTGTTACGATACGCTCCTAAGTTCAAGAGTAGTTATACCTATATATATGTACTCTGCAGAATGCAGACAGCTGAGAGCTGACTTGCACTCGCAACTGTATACTTAGTCTCCGATTATTTAAAGATTTTGTTCGATAACAAGACACTTTTCTCATGTCATCGAAAACTGCGTAATAATATATACAAGATAGTATGTTTTTTACACCTTACGGGTTATTTATATAAGTGCAGCAGTAGGTTGTATATCGCGTAAGCTTGCATTTCCTATCTAACCCGTCTTAAAACTACGATTTTGTAAGCATGATTTCTTACAATTTTCATCGTCAACCTTCATTTTTTTTTATACGAATAGAAAGATGGGAATTCAAAGAATATAATTCAATTTTATTAACCTAGGTTGGGTTATTTATAATTTTAACGTTGAGGACACTGGAGCCACCTTAATTTATAAAGAATAAAATAATAGCACAAGCGCTAATCACTATACAACCCGTGGCGCTTCAAGATCGCTTTAATTATTTATAATAAATAAAAAAATAACACAAGCATCAATCCCCACACAACCTGGGGCGCTTTCTGGTTGCTTTAATAATTAATAAAATAAACAAAATAACGCGAGCGCTAATCCCCACATAGCACGGGGGGATACATGGATAGAAATCCACGTTCGATGTTGTGTCTCGTTCTACTTGTGCTTCAGGGCGGTACATAAAAACGAGCAGTCTATTTTTCTTATATGTCTATGCTTTCTGCTTTCACTGTGGATAGTGTGAATAGCCCCTTAGCTTCCATATGTACATATACTTGCAAGGATGTGTAATTGGGTATACATACACTATACACATATAAAGATATTATTCCCTATGGGTGTACATACATACGTGATACGTACTCGCATATATATGTGTGTATGTACATGTAGTGTGTATATATATTTAGCATTGTAGATGGATTGAAGTTTGACGACAAGTCAGTCCGTCAGGGGCCTCGCAGAGTTGCTTTGTGTTTCATTCTTTTTAAGCTATTTCTAGTAGATAATTTATCGTGTTCTAACGGAAATTGCTTTCTCGATTCTTGAAGACCAAGACTATATAGTAATGACCCGTAAGTATTCATCCTCTATTTCTACGACACCCATACATGTTGAGTAATATTTCAACAATACATACATGCCCATTTCTCTCGTCCAATAATTATTCTTATTTCACTACTGAAATGTATGTAAGTATTCGTTCACGTAAATAATTATTAGACGGTGCTCCAATTTTTGCGTGCAGCTTGCTCCTAAACTGCTCGTTTCACACATTTTTCTTACTGTCATAAATAGGTAAACAGTCTTTGGTAGCTAAATGAACTCTGCTCTCAGAAATAAAACCAGTGTTATATTATTTTTATCACAACTCCGTTTCTGATCAAATAGAAAATCTTTGTTTCGCAATAAGTGTTACCAGAATTCTGAGTAAGCACACCCAAAGGCTTCTGATATTAGTAAAGTACCTGTTAATACCTATTAGTAAATACATCTTACAGAGCTGTAACATGAAGAGTTTGTAAACTATGTACTGTATGTTAGTACAGTTTGTAGAAATTAATCGCTCCAAGTGATCATGAACCCCACAAGAATTTAGTACATGAAACCGAAAATGCTTTGAACCTGATCTTTTAAAGCCTAATAATCTGAGCCTTAAGGCTTGAACTCATAAGAAAAATAGTTTTTTGTGTTTTAATAAGTTTTATAATTTTTTTACTTCTGTAAGAAGGACGTGCTATTTTTAGATGTAATACTAACACACTAAAACACAAATTCATCCTGTTGTAACAAGCTTACACCCTTCCTTAAAAGATCGATTATTTATGATGACTAAAATCTTTCTGTTACACGTCATTGGTTGAAACAAATAGAGTGGATTGTTGATCGGGATTTTTTAAAGATCAATTGCCTTAAATCAGAGCAATAACTAAAATGGAATAAGTTTACTGTACAAAAAGATTAAAGTGATCCTGTTCAATTTGTTTACATGGTAAAAAATGTAAACAACAGTGTTTGATAAATCATTGTTCAATAAATGAGTGAAAAATACATTAGCAAAATTCCGTTCTCTTTTAGTAGTGTGGTATACTTATTGAATAATAAAAGTGACAATAAAAATAAACGTATTAATTTAGATAGTGTGATGCATATTAACACAATTCATAGAATTTGGACATGGTAGTCAAATTACTATAAATTATTGAATTACTTTCATGAAAGGTGATTTTTTCGGAAACTCGAACTCGAAAGTGCAAAAACCAAGTATTCAAGTCCAAGCTGTTAAAATCAAACAAATGTTTAGTTTAAGCTTTTTCAATGCAATATTTCTTCAATATGATCAGTACCTCAAGACAAGAGTGTCTCAAATATAAGTATATTGTACTGAAATTGCCTTTGTCTAAATACTCATCGAAAAAAAATAGTAAAAAAGTTCATAGCTGATTACTATTATATTTTATCCAGTGTTGAAGGTCAACAAATGTTTGTTTGGATGAGAAAAATTTAAAGATATGTAAAAGAAATCTAAATTGAAAAAAGTTTGTGATGGAGCATTCAAAAGCTAAAATTTTTACATATTATTCTCAGTTTTAAGCAAAAAAAGTTTTAATTTTTTAATTGTTGCTAGAAAAAGTTTGGAAAAAATTTATAGATAAAACATTGTGCTACATCACGTATTTTACTATGATTTTTTACTTCTTTTGCATCACTAAAGTTAAATCAGCAAATAGAATTATTTTTTGTGTACAATTGAATAATTTTTCAGATTTTGTGTTAAACAATATTCTAAAACGACGATGTACTTTTTGAAAAATAGATCTGTGAATCAGGCCTTATAACAGTTAATAGTAATTTTGATATTGTATCATATTGTATTGAACTTGAAGACAGTAGGTTTGTTTGAACCCCTCTTTGGTTTGGTTCCATTCTGCACTGTGTACACTTTTTCCTACAAAACCTACCTATGTTTGGCACAACTGCAAAAAACCAGGTTCTGTTTGGTTCTGCTATGTATCCCCAGCGGAAATGTGAAAACGTAACAAAATGTTAGAAAAAGTGAACATGTGTAATAATTTGCCGTAACCCGCAATAAAATCTAAGAAAATGTAAGGAACTGTAATAGTCTCATGGATTTCGGACGTTTCTTACACTTTAATATGTTGTGTTACGTTTTTTTACATTTTCTTACGTTTTAATATGATTTACCACATGCTGTTACACTTATACTTTTTCATAATAGTTACTCAAGTTTTTTTTATTTAAGGCAAATTTTATTCGAAAATGTAAGGAAATGTGTCTAAAAGTTATCAATGATAATAAAATATAAAAAAGTGTAATAAACTGCAAAAAACTGTAAGCTGTTATAAAACATTACAGATGACAACACTTCCTTACAGTTTATTAGAGTTTACTACAGTTGCTTTTTCACGAGATTCAAGTGTTTTTGTAGAATTATAATAAAATGTAACGAATCGTAAGACAATGTGTTGGGTTGTAGTTGACTATAATCAAACGTAACAAAACGTAACAAACTGTAACTGTGGTCCGAAATCCAACTAAACTGTACATTACATCACAGAAAATTACGGTTTGCTACGTTTTTACACTCTAACTTTTTTCGTTGGGGTATGGGTAAGTTTTGTGGAAAAAAGTATATCTATATTACAGTCTTACTTAAAAAAAAAAATTCAATTTTTTAAATATGTTTCAGCTGACAGAAATCTCTAAACGTTGTTGTTTAACCTTGTAAAAATTGTAAATTAATTCTAAGGTGCAATGGTACGTTCAGTACCTTGATAGTCAAATAAGTGCTTAGTCTTCTAAGTTCTCCACGACACTTGCGAGCCAATTTTTTTTCGTATTGGAGTTTAAAAAGATGCGATGAAAAATATGTCGAATTAGTGCTAATATTTAACCTCTATTTTTCAATTAGTGGCAAATTCAGGCTTGGTCAATAGTGCAGTGTTTCTATCATCAAATTTGTACTAAGCCATTAACTAAAATCATTTGTCTGTCAATGTGTCAAATCGGTGCTACTTTGTTTTCTTACGTGATTAAAATTTTAGGCGAAATTGTCACTCAGTCTTGGAGAGATTATAATGTCACTAAAAAAACAGTACATGATGAGAATTCATCCAAAATTATTTTTTTAAAGTTGTTACAAGCTTACAAATTAAAATATGTAGATAAATGATATTGAATTTACATGAAGTGATTTTGATAGATTTACCAATTAGACATAGACGATATATATTGTTTTAACATCAATTTTAATATAATGTTTCATTATTTTAATAAAAGTATTATTAGTAAATGCTTTCTTAATAGGGAGCAAAGTACAAACTCGAGGGCCCAAAAAGCGCGGTTGTACACTAGATGGCTAGATATTCCCGACCCCCTCCGACGAGTTGAGTAACACAGAAGTCATATACTGAAGCGAAGTACATGATTTTAGTGTCTCTCAGCTCGTCGGAGGGTGTCGGAAATATTTGGTCGTCTAGTGTATGTTTGTGTCTGAATCGCATATATTGTTTTTCTTATCAAGGGCGAAAAGAAAAAATTTTCACCCATGGGCATACTCTGCGCCCAGTAAATCACTTTGCGCTCTAAAAAATAATAGTTTTCGTCCCAAAAGTGCTATCGCTTCCAGGGATATTTTGCGGCCTGAGGGTCCCGTAAAGCAGGTCTGAATGACCGTATAAGGTAACCCCGGATGGATGGCACTTGTGCGGCAAATACTATTTTTCTCTCCAAAGACGTAGTAATTGCCCAAAAGTCACGAAAAACTTCTCGAGGTAGAAATGGTAGTTTTCGCCAGGGCAAGCACCAGGTCTGAGGATTCTGCAAAGCAGGGTCCTAGGGACTCCTTGTGTTTGCCCGGGTTGGATGTGGACCAGGTGCGAACCCTATTTTTCATACCGAAGGTACGCCTAACCCTTGAAAACAATCGAGGTAGTAAAAAGTTTTTTTTTTTTTTTTTTTAACTGCAGTCATGACAGTTCATTTTCTGGGTAGAGTATAATGGGAATAATTACGATATTATGTACAGAATATATTTAATATTTATTATAAAATGGAGCTTATTGCATACCACGAATTCGACACTTAATAAATCTTAATCTTTCGACTAGAACGAATTTGACGTCGGTCTCCGAAGAGCGCTAAATATCAAGACAAGAATTATTTTTCATTTGATTTTTCCAGATTTATACAAAATTTTTTTAGCACTGGTTTTCTTGCTGTTGTAAAGTTCTACACATAAATTAAAGCTGGATCACGTAATAAAGAGGTTTTATAACTAAACAGAAAATTACTTGCTATATTTTTTCAAAAATGAAGATAATTCTAATAAAACTTTCGACATACTCAAATTTTAAACCATGTAGCTATGCTATTTTTTATAGATATCCGAAGAATTGTAAAATTTTTCATGCCTTTAGTTCGTATATATAGTAATAAAGTTGCTCTTAACTTTTGTGATTTTATTGAATGTTAAGATGCTTATGATCGATAAAGTTATATTCACGGAATTCATGCTGAATATGTTTGCTAAGTGTTATTAGCGAAATCATTCAATAACCCCTCATATGGTTCATAACTTTGCCAAATATTCACTCCGAGCCGATGCAGAGATTGCGCCCCCTCTAGTCAAAATCAGGCAAGGCAAGAATTCGTGCATGTACACAAACGGCTCAGAGCATATATACATGCGCATAGCTGCTTGTGATTAGCTGAACGAAACAGCAGGAGGGAATCGTCGTTCTATTTCTAGACTGCCAATGTGCCAAGTATGCCAATCACAAGCAGCTATGTGCATGTATATAATATGCTCTAAGCCGTTTGTTTACATGCAAGAATTCTTGCCTGATTTTGGCTGGAGAGGGCACAACCTCTGCTCTCTAAAGTTGAATCAGTCAAATTTTACTGCGAATCTGTAAAATGTCGTTTACTTATCACAATAAGTAAACGACTTTTCACTTATAATTAGTCAATATTGATTAATTCGACTAATCTTACTTTAGAGAGTGCGTTGGCTCGGAGCGAATAGCAGCCGCAGAGTTCATTCTAACCTGGAGGAGAACTTGAAATAAGATGTGTCTTACTTAAAATTGCGAACGATTGCGAATATTATACGAATCGTGATTAACAATCGGATAATATAATGTACATTGATACAAGAATATTGCTGAGTTAGCTTGACTACACCGCCACTCCAGTCGTAGTGGCCCAAGCAATCAACTGAAAGCTAGGTCTGCTTAATAGTCAAGCAGATTCTGCTTGGCACTGCAAGGCTAATGTGACATATCACAAACAAAGTGAAATTTTTTAGTGATTCTGTCTTCGTGTTCCAAAACATATACAATAAGCTGTTGTAAACTTGATTATACCAAGCTTATTTCATTTCGTTTGTGATCCATCATTATAAGCTTTGCAGTGCCAAGTAGAATCTTCTTAGCTGTCAAGCAGACCTTATTTTTAGTTACCTGCTTAAATACCTATATAAATAATACTAAAAGTGTTTTTTTTTTCTTTTTTGCTAATAAATCTATCATCGTATTCTTTCTCATGATAATTCTTGTGGCTTTACCTTAACTTTTATGATTATTCAGTAGTCGTATGATGAAGAAAACGAATTTTAGAAAGCAAGTGGGATTGCTCAGAAATCTTATCATTCCATACAAAATTTACCTGTCAAGAGAAATATGTTAGAGTATATACGCAAAACTTAGCTATATTCGCAACTTACGGTACCAGATTAAACCTCAGTCCGTTTTGAAAGACGCAGATCATTTAATATGTAGTCATACATATCTGAAAAAAGATGGTATAAATTGAGTGATATAATTATTTTTCAAGGTATTCAAAGTTATGAGTACATTGTCGTACATATAAGCCATGTCTGTCTATCTGAGAAAGTTTTTATTGAAATAAAAGCTTTGTACAAAAACAATGCTACTAATTCTAAAGTTTTAAAATATTGGTAAATCGTTCATAAGCAATAGGTGTAAAATTAGTTTTACAGTGACAAAAACTGGAATAGAAGAAACTGTCGACTATCTAACAATGCATTCGTTTCTCTCGCTACTAATTTAGGACGTCTTCGGCGCGAGCAGTCTCGATATTTTATAGTCAGACCTTGTAAACATTTTTGTTGTACCTAAAGTTGATGGGAAATTAAAAACTTACAAATCCTGTATATTTCTAATGAAAAGTGCTCTCAGTTTTATACATTATATACATCTTATACATTATTGGTTAAAAAAAAAAAAAAACAAAGAAATTATTCTACGATGAATTAAATTATTTAATTTTGACGAATGTGAAGAACTTTAACTTACATTTTTTTACTTATTTTGTAGGTGGGAATCAGCGCGAGCTGGCTAGGCAAAAAAATATGAAAAAAACTAATAGTAAAAAGGCTGCGGCTGAGCAAGATAGTAACAAAGGACTTACTTTAGAACAAAGGAAACAAAGGTATTTTTGATCACAGTTTAATAGCAATACTAATCATTGTACTAAAAATTAAAAAATCGTAATTCTCAGTTTTGTTTAATTTAATAAAATATATCTTTTTATTTTAGAGATGCAGATATAATGAGAGAAAAACAATTAAAAAAGCAGCAAGATGCCGAAAACCAAACTGTAAAGTAATAATTACAAAATTTTGTACATTTATTTGTAAATAATATCATGGGCGATATTCTTATGCTTGAATTTCTTTAAAAATAATTATTGTGCAAGTATTTTAAAGGACTAGTGTAAGAATAAGTATGTTTCAATACTTCTAGCATATTACCATTATTTATAAAACTATGAGGAATATTATCATCATGAATAAAATCTATAAATTATTTTACATAAATATTGTGAATAAAATCATTATCATCACACAACAGAATTCTTGTTTGATTGTATAAGATTTAAGAACCGCATTCACATCAAATATAAAGATCGTGCTGCTTGTGTATTTATCCATTATACTGTGATTGGTTATTTTAATCTTCTTGTCTTCTATATTTTTTTATGCTTTAAAATTATTTTGATGAAATTATATTAAACATATAATAATGATACACATACGTATCAATTTCATACAATAATAAAAAATTTGCATCACATACGTCATTCCCGGAGTCCACTTGGAATCTATTACAAAATTTTTTTTTTTGGTTTTTTATTTATTTTTTGTTAATGTGATGCAAAATATAACATCACAAAATACATTTTACACAATAAAAATGCATGTTTCAACTTTTATACAAAGTCAAAATTAACAAAAAACGATGTATTTTATTAATACCTAACTTCATGGATTTTTACATTGTTAGCTTGTATTTACATACCTTAATTAGTTTTTCGGCCCAAAAATTCTGACTAGCTCGAAAAAATAGTGTAGTAGTTTCAATGTATTATAACAAATCGAAACATAATTTAACAAGTAGACATGTAAGCAAAAGCCCGCAAAAATGGCCAAAACATGTTTTTTGCATTTAGAAGAAAACCAAAGGATCGTACATAAAGAAGTGTTTCGTAAAAATGATGTGCAATTTTAAGACAAACAAAATGAGCAGCGTTAGGTTCAGATCGGTTCTGCCGTTTTTCGCAAATCGCAAAAAACTGCCATTTTGAGCTTTTTTTCGAAATTCAATAACTCGCATTCTGTACAGTATTTAGATCTGAAATTATAACACAAGACATATATCACAGCCCTTATCATACACAGCTTAAGCGGTTCTAAACTTCTTGCAAACCGCAGCAAAAAGCGAAAAATGGCCATAAAAAAGTTGTTAGCCAACGTAGGTATATTTTTCAAAAGTATTTCGCTTCGTCTATATTTACTCTACAACTACCTACAACGCCTCATTTTTACCAATTAAAAGTATCTTAAAAATTGATTGTAAAAAACGGCTTTTTGCTCTCTAATCAGTGGAATCGACAGTTCGAGTAGCCGCCGTTGAAGGCCTCGCCCACTTTCCGCATACATGTTTTCCTCAAGTTCGAAACGAAATGTACTTCTCTTGCAATCAATTTTTTAGATACTTCTAATTGGTAAAAATGTATGGCATTTTAGGGACTTGTAGAGTAAATATAGACTAAGTGAAATACGTTTGAAAAATCTACCTATATTGGCTAACAACTTTTTTATGGACATTTTTCGAGAGGATCGTTTTACGATTTTTGCTGCGGTTTGCAAAAAGTCAAAAAGTTTAGAACCGATTAAGCTAAAATATAAACAAAAAAATGGCAAAAATGGCCAGAACATGTTTTTTGAGTATAGAAGAAAACCGAAGAATCGTACATTAAAAAGTATGTTGTAAAAAACATGTGCGATTTTAAGTCGAACGAAATAAGCTGCGTTGGGTTCAGATCGATTCATCAGTTTTTTTCGCAAATCACAAAAAACAGCCATTTTGAGCCATTTTTTCGGAATTCAATAACTCGTATTCTACACAATATTTAGAGCTGAAATTATAACACAAGACATATATCACAGCCCTTATCATACACAGCTTAATCGGTTCTAAACTTCTTGCAAACCGCAGCAAAAAGCGAAAAATGACCATAAAAAAGTTGTTAGCCAACGTAGGTATATTTTTCAAACGTATTTCGCTTCGTCTATATTTACTCTACAACTACCTACAACGCCTCATTTCTTCCTCCCGCACACCCTGGTCCCACTACAGCCCCTTTAACCCCCCACAATACAAGGGAGTATTGTTTTTATTTCTCTGAATTGAATCCAATAAAAATTGTGTGAGCCCCCCTCGTAAATTTAGTAATGCCCACCACCCCTCCACAGAAACTTACAATATTTTGAGAAAATATTATAATCATCCTATTGTAATGAAAACATGTTAAAGAAGGACACATATATGGTAATTTGCCCACCTAACACCCTTCCCCCACATGTTCCCACAAAAACTTAGAATGTATTGTAAAGATACTTTATCATAGGGTCATTATGGAATACTTACCCCCACACCCCCAAATTAACTAATAATTTTTTGTGAAATTACTTTATGAAAGGGACAAGAAGGGCTAATCCCCTACCCCTTCATTAAAAAATTAGAATTTTTCTTAGATGCCTATTATTTTTATATTTGTCGACACCTCACCTCTACTGTACATAACTTCGATTTTGTTTTTTCTGTTTCATCAGTTTTTGTGTCAATAACAATAAATTTGATAATAAATAAGAACTTTCTAAACAAAGGTAGTTTACGGAGCGGAAAGTCTTAATGGTAAATCGAATTACATTACGTTTAAGGTAGCTACCTTGGGAAAACCTACGGAATAAAATATGTTTCATTCAAAAGATTTGATCTACTGAATCCAACGGTGTCCTTGTTTATACCCCAAGTGGAGTAAAATCTCGAGATATTTCAGCTCAAAGTTGAACTGTTCACCACGAGCTGAAATGGCAGAGCATCAAAATATCAGTTTTACAGGCATTTCCCACCTCACAATATAAAACCTCAGCAGACAAATTATGATGTACTTTTAGAAAAATCTCTGTTCTTCTCAATACTGTCATGTAAAATTCTGGTAACGCGACATTTTACAAAGACATTTGCCAAAAAAGACGTGAAAATCAGCTTCATAGTTATAAATGACAGATGGTAGCAGAATACCAATACTGATGTACGTATTTACGTATACATACACAAGTGAAATTCTCCTACTTGACTAGAGCAGTAGACAAGGGAGCTACTTTAAACCCTTTTATATAGTACATGTAGTATTTTTAACTAACTTCACACAATTGTTTGTGAATCGTGATAAAGACCAGCTTATAATAAATAATTGATCTGTCATAAGTATTGCTAAAATAATTAAAGTTATTATGTTTCAATATTTTATTTTAAAATTTAACGCGTGAATATTTTTGATGAGATTAATTTTCGATAACAGATAGTAAAAAAAAAAAAAAAAAAAATGAGAAAGTTTTTAATTTTGGAAATGGGAAGTAAGCCCGCAGAGAGCGTAGCCTCACTATTTATATACTAGTGGGGCTACGCCTTCTGCGCAATATATATCATCATATTTAACATTCATCTCTGAGAACGATGCCCAATAGGCTGTGCATTGTTGTGTTACTCTGCATATGTATGCTATAGTCATTGGCATATTAAAAAACCACTTCAGATTTAATATGATCAATCATTTACACAGCAATGGGAACCTTATTTTACATGGCTTCTAAACCATCGGACTATAGATTAAGGAGGTTTGGGAGTATCGTTCAGAGAGCCGAGGAACGGGTAGTCCCCTCTGCCCGCGCATCTGAGCCCCCTTCACTGCTCACCTCCTCGCAAGAGTGCAAACTTTACAAACTTGAAACTGTACGACTGTAACTGCTTATAATTTTGAAAAATGCCTGGCAATGCTTTATTTTTTTTGTCGAGCATCTTCCCTTTGTACCAAGTTATCTATGAAAACGTTTTTTTTATTCCAACACATTTAGAATATACCTTAGTTTCAATTAAAAGACAAACCTAACCTTGTTCTCTCATAAAAGACCGTGTTAAACTACCAATATTTCATAATTTTTTTCTTGAAAGAAATTTGAAAAATCTGGAAAAATTCATGTGCATTCCTAAAATGCTCAAATATGACATACATTTTTTTTGGCACGTTTCTCCATTTTGAACTTTTCTCCCAACCCTTCTTAATATACGCACATGAGCAATTGTTTTTTCAGAGGTGCAAGCCAAGTGTGCAAAGATCGGTTCTCAAACTCAGAAGCACGTGTTGCTAAGTTTCCGAGCTATAAAAACCTCAACCCTAACTACCGTGCTACCATGATCCTCCTATTCACTACAAACTGACGCAGAGGTTGGGCCCTTTGTAGTTAAAATCAGGCGAAAATTCTTGCATGTAAACAAACGGCTTTGAGCATATATACGTCTGTATAGCTGCTTGTGATTGTCACTGGAACGTACATTGGTAGGCTAGAGAGAAAGAACGATAATTTCCTTCTGCTGTCTCCTTCAGCTAACAATAAGCAGCTACACGTATATATATGCTTTTAGCCGTTTGCTTATATGGAAGAGCTTTTGTCTGATTTTGGCTAGAGAGAGCGCAACCTCTGCATCGGCTCACAGCGAATATGTATATCAACTATAGTGAAAGAATAAGTGGTACTTAACGCGCGTGTGTGTGTGTGAAAAAGTGAGTGTGAGTATTCTGACTTATGCTGACACTTTACTAACAAAAAGCTTATTTATGCAGACTTTAACAAAACTTTAAGACTTAACAAAAATTCAATCCAATAAAAATGTGGTTAAAACTGAAAAAATTTCACTTTGTTCAGAGGGTGGCCGAGAGGGGGTGGAGGAGGGGCTGAGGTGGGTTCATCAAAATCGAGAAGAGCGGCTAAAGGGGGAGGGGATGGCTAACCAATAATTTAGCCCAATAAAAATTGCGTAAAAACTATTCAAATTTTACTTTATTTAGAGGGGGGCTGAGGGGCGGCCGAAGAGGAGGGTTTGTGAGGAATGACCCTTCAAAATCACTTTATAATATAGGAATATATATATATATACATATTTATATATATATATATATATATATATATATATATATATATATATAGAGTTGGGAATGGGAGAATTTTACATAGGTTAAATGTACGTTTTTGCACTTTCAAAGAAAAATTTTAAGCTGCAAAAGATTAATTGAGTTAGGAAAAAAGCTAAGGTATTGCCATCTTCTCAAAAACGTGTTCTTAAAATGATTTTATCTTATTACAATAGTTTAACGTGTAAAAAAAATCAAAATAAAATTGCACCCATAAGGCCTATCTTATTTTTCCCCCATGTGGTTATTTACATCGCGAGTGTCACGTGACTTTTTGGAATCCTAATAGGAAGATATGTTTATTCCCATATTATATAGTTATTTTGGTGGGTCTGTCCACATATCCCTCCACACCCCCATGGTCCCACTACAGCCTCCCTCCCACAAGACAAGAGAAAATTCTCTATATATCTCTGTAAATTTAATTTTCAATTCCTCACACCCCTCACAGAAACTAAAAAGAATTGCAGAAAAATCAACAGTTACCCTGTTTTCTGATACCCCCGCACCTTCATAATCCCTTTACATCCCTCCCCCACAAAATAAGGGAAAACACACTACATTTTTCCATGGTTTTTACCCAACAACACATGTCTAAAACCTCCCCAAGCCTCTCCCCTACGCACCACTCCGAATTTTAGGTGTCTCTTTAACATTCCTTCTACAGCCTTCCACAGGAACTTAGATTTTTTTTTGTAAAAATACGTTATAAAAGGGTGAACATAGAATAATTTGCCCACTTCACAGCCCCCTATATCCCCCCTACAAAAACTTAGAATATTGTCAAGATTCTTTATCATATGGTCAATATGAAATACTAACCCCGCTTCTCGCATCCCCTACATTAATTAAGAATTTTTTGTGAGATTCCTTCATGATAGAATTAAGAGAGGCTAGGATTTTTCTTAGATATCTGTGATTTTTATAGTTGTCTTCACATTACCTTCACTGTTCAATAATTTCAATTAGTGTTTCTTTTCTTTTTTAGCAAAGTTAGCTTATGAGGTGGAAAGTCTTGATGGTATATTGAATTACATCATTTTAAAATCTTTTTGTATTGTATACTTATTTTAGTGGGTATGTCTACACTCCTTTCCCTACACTCTTTTCTAAAAACTAGCCTATATGTATACACATATGTAGATAAAATCACTATTAGTACATATTGGTTTATTGTTATTGTTGCGTTAGTAAATCGTTTTATTTCTCTTATTATTTTTAGCAAAACTTTCGATGAGGTTACTTTTTGTAAAAAAAGTTACTTTTTCCTTTGACTAATCAGTTTTAAATACTGGAAATGGGGGATTGGTGCGTGCGTGCAAGGGGGCAAAGCCCCACTCGTATGTACACGCGCACGTGTGTGTATGCGTGTGTGTGATCTAGAGTAACTTCGCTAACCCACCATAAATAAATTATGACTTGAAGTTTTTTTATGCATTGAAAGAAATCCGATTGCTAAAAATTACAAACACTTACAAAAAACTTTGAATACAGAGAAGCTCAAAAACTACAAAATGATTTTCTTATATTAAAACAATCAACAAAAACAAAGGTAAAAAAACCACTAACAGCGAATCGTGGTGCCATTATAGTTTTAAATCCTGGTTCACCAGAAAATAATGATCCTTGCATAAATTATTTATTTATTTCAAATCTTAGAAGCTACTTAAATAAAAATAAGAAGTATAGAAATCATTATATCTTTGGTGATTTTAATATTGACTTGATCAATGTAGATGATGATGGGCAAAATTTTCTATTTAATTTTCTTAAGTCTCTGTATACACCCTTGTACAAAACGATAACTAGGCCCAATGATAATAATCCAAGTGCAGGGACATGCATTGATAATGTTTTTGCCAAGTCAAATTTGAATTATACATCATACATAATTAACCAACTATTCAATGATCACTATCCACTCATAGTAAACATAGACTCTAAAATATACAGCTCTTTGAGCAATCTAAAGGTAAATTTCATCAAGTACAAAAAATTGAACAAATTGGCAACAAAAACACACTGGCACAAATTTTTATCCATGGAGGATCCTGATATAGCTACTAATGAATTTATTAGTACAATAAAAAAATTAATAGAAAGAGTACAATCAACAAGAAACAAAAATAAAGAAAAAAATAGGCCACGCAAACAATGGATTACTACAGGAATCTTAAAATCATGTAACACCAAAGAAAAATTGTATAGTACGTGGAAAGCGAATCCAGAAAATGTTATATTGAAAGAAAACTACAAAAAGTATGAAAAAATTCTTGCTAAGATCATTAAGGTAGCAAAATATAGTTATGAACAAAAAAATGTAAATAAGTGTGGCAAAGATAGTAAAAAGCTATGGAAATACATACATAGCAAAATATCTTTAAGTAAAAAAGAAAAGAAAAATAAGGTTGAAAGGTTAATGGATAACAACACAATACTGGTCAAGCCATGTGATATTGCTGATTCTTTTAACGGTTACTTTGGCGGTGTTGGGAAAAATTTAGCTAGTCAGATTATTAAACCAAAAAATGAACAAATAAATCTTCCAAGTTACTATGAAAGTACAATGTTTATTGACTCCACATCGCCACTGAAGATGATGAAAACAATTAAGCAATTAAAAAATAAAGAAGGTGGAATCGACAGGATTAGTGCCACAGTATAAAAGAGTATAGCTAGACACATTATTAGCCCGTTAACTCATACATTTAATATTTGTATAGATAAATCAATCTGGTCAGTTGCTCTAAAAAGGGCTGAAGTAGTACCGATATTAAAATCTGGTGATAGAACATTACCAACAAATTATCGACCTATCTCCCTCATATCAAATATTGCAAAAAAATTTGAAAAACTTATACACTCAAGACTATATAATTTTTTGGATAGAAATAGTTTAATATCAAATAAACAATTTGGATTCAGAAGAAATATTAGTACAAAAGACGCTCTCTTTTTTGTAACTGACAACATTGTGAACAAAATAAATGAAAATCAAAAAGTTGTGGGCACGTTTCTAGATCTGGCTAAAGCTTTTGACACGATCACAAAATTTTATTAATAAAGCTGGAAAGGTATGGTGTTAGAGGTCATGCTAAAGAATTATTAAGAAGTTATTTAACAGATAGGCAACAAAAAGTAAAAATCAATGACTCATATAGTGAATTTCTAAATGTAAATTCAGGTGTTCCTCAAGGTACAATACTTGGACCTCTTTTATTTGTGATCTACATTAATGATCTGTTGGATAGATTACCGATTAGCACCATAGCTTTAGACGCTGATGATACAGTCATAATATGTGCAGATATGTCTTGGAAAAAAGTTGAATCAAAAACAAATGACTACTTAGAAATTATATACAAATGGCTCAGTTTAAATAAACTTTCTTTAAATGTAAAAAAAAATAATTTTATTACTTTTGGTTCATACATAGACAGTGTTCTTAATGAAATAAATATACTAATTAAGGATCACAAACTGAAAAGAGTCGAATATTGTAAATACTTAGGCTTAATTATTGATAGTAGACTTAAGTGGAATAAACATATAGAAAATGTAATCAAGAAAACTAAATATGTAATTTTAATCTTGTATAAAATGTCAAACTTCATGAATGCGTTTTCACTTATGACTTTATACTATGCTTTTTTCCATAGCGTTGCTACCTACGGTATCATTGCATGGGGGGAGCATATGGCAAGGTTACAACAACTTTACAAAGAATACAAAATAGGCTGCTTAAAATTATACACAAAAAGAGTACAAGTATTCAGATGCCATTATCCATAAAAGAATGTTTTTTACTAGAAACAATTATGCAAGAATATTCAAACCTTTCACTTAATTATAAAAACTCCAAAAGAAGTACAAGAAACAAAATAACAATGCCAAAAGTAAATAAAACATTAAAGCTCAAAACTACTGAAATTGTAGCTATAAAAATATACAATGCACTTAATCACAATATGAAAACTCTAGAAAATAAGAAGAAACATATCAAACAAAGACTAAAAACTTGGATAAGTGATAATACAAAAAAATTACAGAGTATAAATTTATTAGAAAAGGATGATGTGATTAAATTATAAGAGTAAACTGAAGGGATTTATGATTGATGTTGAGCATGGCAGAGTTTGAATATGGCACGGACTCTGTTATGTTGGAAATTTGTTAAATTTTTATCTATTTCAGTTTGAGCACATGTGTATAATTTTTTCAATATTCATTTTATATCCGTTTCAATTTTCTTTTTCTCTTTTTTTTGGGGGGGGGGGATGAGGGTTAAATATTTTTAGTTTTTAAGATAACAAGGACTGCACACAGGTTTCTGGAAAACCTGTAGCAGTTTTTATGTAATGCTACCCCATGCATAAAATGTACCCCTTACACCTTATTTCAATAAATAAATAAATAAATAAAACACAAAACAGTTACCAAAAAATTATTCAAAATCAATATATTGAAATAAACTGTCCTATTATGTTGATCCAATAGTTTTCTTATGATTGTTTTTATCAGTAATAAAAAAACACGTCTTTTACAATAATATTCATACAGACTGTTATACAGACTTAACAAATAAAATTTCAGCCCTTCGTTACATGCTGGGTGATTAACTAAACATTTTTTCTTACGTGCTTACGTTACGATCGAAAATTATTGTTTCTTTTGAAAATAAGTGACAATATTTAGTTTTTTTTATTTTTATTTTTATTTTTTTTTACCTGCTTACCGCGACAACCTACTAGCCTAGTCACTGAGGCTACCCACTCACTACCTATATGTGGGGGTGTATTGCTGCATCCATTCACCAAACTTCTTCTAACAGATACCATACCTATCATACTATTGGCACAGTGGGAGTTCATCCGGTGGAACACTTTGCCAGTTAAGTTGACAGTTTCTGCACTAACGGTGCATCGGGTCCAGTCGCCACTATGTAGCCTTTCCCCGGAGAAGATTCCGTATTTCAGGACGTTCACTCCTCGACGATTAGACCGGCGCTCTCTGCCGAAGCATCGGATCCAGGCTAATTAGCATCCCTGGAAATGCCTCATGTTTCAGGGACCACTCCTCGCCTGTAAAGCTAGCGATCCCTGCGGATCCGCTAATCTCTACCTATAGCCTTAACACTGTTTTGCATTTACCCAGGCTCGAAGATCTGTGAGGCAAGGAAAAACCCTGGAATTACTCTGAAGAAAAATTCCACGGAAAAACCTGCCCCTAAACAGTCGGGGTTGTTTTTTGGAACTTTTTCTGGTGACAAAAGTTTTTGAAAAAATCTGCACTCACCGGGGATTAAACCCACGACCCCTAGAACAGCGTTCTATCGGTATCAAGCAAGCTTACCACTAAGCCAACGTTTTTATGTAAGGTATAAAAAACGAAAAATTATCTTGGATACAGGTACAAGCAAGCTAATTGTTTAAATTAAATATTCCTACAATCTACGATAAATTGTTTTAAAATTTATAAAGTATGTAAAAAAAATTTCATTTTATTGACATTAAATACTTTAGCAGACACTTTTTAATATTTTTTTTTTGATTCAATTAACCAACAGATGATTGTTGTTGACCTATTTCAATAAAATGATGAGAACTTGATTTAATTATTTGGGATTAGGCTTCCATACTTTCCAAAAAAGCTTTAGAAATAACAGACAGAACTTCAAGAGATCTATGCAACACGCAAATTAAAATAATTAAATATGACATTAGTATATATTACTGAATAACATCATGTGATAATTATGTAATGATTCGGTTTTATTAAAAAAAAATTTTTTTTTTAATTGTTACATAATTAAATATTACTACATGGCATGATTTACAATATAAATTATTAAGTTCGTTAAGGAAATTTTTTGAAAAATTTTATATGTGCTAAGAATGTAGTTTAATCAATATTGTATAAAAATTTTTCATATGTATTTTCTTAATAATACTGAGTTTCATTTAATGTCTTTTTATACGTATTAAAAAAATATTACACCAATTTGTATGTTTATTGCGTTTTTTTTGTGCTTCTAGAAATTTAAGGACCATAAATTGAAAATTCATGTTTAAAGCAATTTTATTTCAATACGTAAATTATATGATGAGAGATGAACAGGTACTCTTGATAATATAATAGTATTTGTCTAGTAACACTACTAATTATTTTTTAAAATTCGGGATAGGGATACTCGTCACTTCATGGATACGTAGGGCTACTGATAATGACTAACACGGTTCGTACTACTTTTTTGTGATAGCACGTTGAGATTTTCAAGGGTAATCTTACATGCCATGTTATTACATGTATTCATCTAATAATTTAATATTAATGTACATACAACACTAACAAAAAAAAATTAATGCTCCTTAACTTTATACTTATAAAAATTATAGAAAAAAGTCTTTAAGTGACTGATTAACACCATTGTAGTGAAGATAATGTATTCATTTGTTCTAAATTTATGAGTATAAAGTAAATCTGATTGCCTCCAGGGCGGTGGGGAAAAATAGATGTAATTTATATTGTTACTAGGGGGCTTCGCCCCCTACGCGCCCCATGCGCCAACACCCCAAACTTTTATGATTAAACATATTTCTAATAATTATTTAATCTAAAACGAATGATTAAATTTTAAAAATAAGTCTAATCTCAAACGAATAAAATGACCTCGATTAGCCAGCGCTTGTCTACTTAATCTCATATGTACATTTAAATGCACCGACTTTTGTCCCTCACGATCAATTAGATCACGGCGTATTCTGTCGACAGTCACGTGACACTCATTCTTTTAGGAGAGGATACAACTACGAGGAATTATTTTAGAAATAAAAGTAAACCTAGACCTATGTTTAAGTCATTCAAATAAAAATTTAAAAATACTGATTCTAAGGTGTAGGAGGTAGAGTAGAAAGTAGAGAAAATTTAAATTTACTATGGATTTTTTATGACAGTAGGTGTGAGGGGAACTCCTAAAAACTTTCGGGGGGGGGCTTAAGAACCAATGAAGTCTGCTCTAATAAGGGAGAAAACAAAAGAATTTTCTCGTACTTTGCGGGGGATGGTGGGAGGGGGGACTTGTGGGGTGGGTGTGGACAGCAGTGCCAAAAAAACTATATAATGTAGGAAGATATATTAGTGGGGCTCTGCCCTCTGCATGCTCCGCGTGCTAACCCCTACTCGCAAATTATGCTGTAACTATAATCATTTCTAAAGAGAGTTTGCATTTTTATTTTATCAAGCCTTGAAAAATTATGTGTTGACATTTAAAGGATGGACTGCTTATTTCAAATATAGGCGGAAAAGCCCACGTAGAAAACTTGATCTGCCCTTTACTTCGTTTTCTTTCAAGGTAAGCCTGTTTAGAATTAGCAGTGTACCTTTATGTGTCCGTGGACATTCTTAAAGCATATTTGTTAAGTAAGCACACCTCGTTTTCTTTTAATTTTGTTTTACAATTTGTCCGTGGGTTAAAGTAGATTGCTAAACTAAACTCACTCTATTCTTTCACCTCAAATTTGATTGAAAGTATTATCAGTCATGTTTTAACTTAAATTTAAGAAAATCAACATTTACTAGCGGGAAGCCAAAAGACTGTTTAAGACGAGACCAAAATCGCTTACGTACTCCAAATTTTGATTTTTTTAAGACGAGAGTCTTTAAAATCTTGTATTGTCTTTTCTTGTAGAAGTCCTAGATAATCTGCGTCTCAGTATTCGTCGAAAAAAAATCTGAAGAATTAAAGCGAGCATTGAAGGTAATTATTTGAAATGTTTCTTAGTAGTTTTTAAATATCGAAATTTATCAAAACGTTAAAATGCAGCAGGCTGGGTTTGGGGCGGTGACTCACGACACATGTTATTTCACACACAGACAATAATTGATTTAGAATTACGATCAGGAGTTTGACGATGATGATTCTTACTTGTCACACAATAGGGTATACTCACACGTTAAACGTTATTTGACAACACACGGCAATTGGAAAACAAAAACTTGCGTACATAGGACAGAAGCTACCACCAACCGACGTGTCTCGTTCAGCCACCCTTTTTTTATTTAGTGCTGCCATCGTGGCTTCTTCGCACCTGCATGCAGCTTTGGCCGCGATGGTCAAAAGTTTGCTGCCAACCGCAACCTTCAGAGCGATTCGTTATCAGCGCCACCGCCGGCCAAGCCGTAAACTATCGCTGACGTATACATATGATACATATGTATAAGTACCAGCGCCTATCACCCGATGACTTGGGACCCGGGGCGCTTACTCATTACAAAATGATAAAATGTTAACTCATAACTCAAGTGCCTATCACCCAATGACCCGGGGCGCTTACTGGCCACTAAAACAATTAATAAAATCTTGAATTATACACAAACACCTATCACCCAATAAACCGGGGCGTTTACTGGCCGCACTATTAAATAATAAATTATTAACTGATAACACATGCGTCTACTACCAAAGATCCTTGTCAAATTTCACAATTAATTGAAATAGTAAATTGATGACATCGCAACCCTATAAAATAGTACCTTTTGGACGCTACATTTCCATATATCAGTTCAAAGAAAAAGTATTTTCAGGGATGTAACATATAATTGTCCTAGTATTATTAAGGCCTATTAATTAATAGATTTTAAGTTTAAAAATCTTTTTAAGATTTCTTTATCTTTATTATACGTTGCGTCATGAGTCGTTGCGTTTCTAATAATTAATATTATTAATAAATCATTTACTATCGCCCTTCCTAATATCTCTCTCTATGATAAATCAATGAAAGCTTTCGTGTTTATTAATAGTTTATAATATATTTTGTTTAACTACATACTCGTCTAGAATCATTTTTTTCTTTAATTGTAAATAGAGCCCCTGGATATCAGGTGGTAGGTGCTTGTGAAATACATTAACGTTTTTTAAACAATAGAGTGGCCAGTAAGCGCCCCGGGTCATGGGTGATAGGGGCTTGTGTTATTAAATAATATTTTATAATATTACAGAGTAGCCAGTAAGCGCCCCGGGTCATGGGTGATAGGGGCTTTTGTTATTATTTAAGATTTTATTATTTATTATAGTGACCAGTAAGCGCTCCAGGTCATTTAGTGATAGGCGCTTGTGGTATTAACAACCTATTAATCAACAGAGTGGCCAGTAAGCGCCCCGGGTCATGGGTGATAGGGGCTTTTGTTATTATTTAGGATTTTATTATTTATTAGAGTTGCCAGTAAGCGCCCAGAGTCATCGGGTCATAGGCGCTTATATTATTTAAGATTTTGTTAATTCTTTTAGTGGCAAGTAAGCGCCCCGGGTCCCGAGTCGTCAGGTGAAAGGCGCTGATATAAATACATCATATGTATACGTTAGCGATAGTTCACAGCTCGGCCGGTGGTGGCGCTGATAAAGAAGCGCTCTGAAGGTTGCGGTCGGCAGCAAATTTTTGACCATCCTTTTTTACCGACAGATACACTGTATCAGTATAGAGGCTGTGGACTATAAATAGTGATTGTATTTGATTGTTATTATTCACCGAAGAAGGTAAGTAGATTTATTAATGGTTGTTTAGTATTTTTTGATGTTTATAAATATTATAAAATGTGAGGAAGCATTGCAGATAGGAATCCAGACTGACTCTCAGTAATCTTAAAAAAAAAATCAAATTATATGCAAATGAGCATTAAAGGTAAGGTATCCTCAGTCGTTCAGAGTATTCGCTCGTAAAAAAAAATTAATAGTGGTGCCTACTTCTTTTTCTACTGCTGTTTTGTTTCTTGTCCAGTTTGGTTACACAAATTAGAATCTGCTTTTATGTACATTTTTGAGTTGACTTACGGATTGATTTTATTTTATTTATTTATTTTTTTTATTAGTAAAGTATAAGTGATTGTTCCTAAAGTAAGTTTGTTTTGTAAAAGTAGAAAACAACAACGTTAAAAGTGCAGTGTAGTAAGAATAAAGGTGAAGTAAATAGTAGTAGTTTTCCTACGAGTTTGAAAAGTCTTTGTTTGCGAACGGAGAGGTTTGCGGCCCGAGCCGAAGGCGAGGGACGTAACGAGGTTCGTAAAGGAGACTTTTTGAACGAGTTCTGGAAAACTGCTTTTTCACCCGAGGAAGTACCAGCCTCCCAAAACCACCCTAGTGCGGAAAAAGTGATTTTATAAAATAAATGTGTGTTTATTTTCCTGGAATGCGTTTCTCAATCCTTGATACTAGCGTTCAGATGTTGATTTACATCTCAACAGGTTATGGGCTCAGCCGTACTTCTACTGCGCAGTAAAGACGTGCTAGCAGCTGGGGAACCAGGGCGTACGTCAAGGGTAATTATATATAGTAAACAATGCTCAGGTGTTACGTAAAATGAAAATTTTAGTTTACATATTGTGTTGTATTTCAATAAAGAAAACTTAAAAGATATGGTTAAAAGATTGGACGTGGGAGCGTGGACAAGGACTAGTTGACGACAAAGGAGAGTCGAGGCGTTTCAAAATGACCCATGAAACGCTGAGTAAGATCTATATGAGCTAATAGCATGAGATAGGTCAGAATGAATAAATATCATTGTTGCATTACGAACATGTGAAAATATGGGATATTAACGTAAATAAAAAGAGTTAATAATTAAGTAGTTCAGAAAATTATTCGATGAAAAATTTTTAATTAAATAGTGCAATGTATAATTAATAATTAGTTATTTTCATATATGCAAAGACATGATAGATCACTAAAAAGCAATCAAATTATTTATATAATCTTTGTTTAATAATACTGCATGGCATAGCGTATTCTTAATTTATAATGATACAATTTCATTAAATTAATTCGATTAAGATTCATTTAAGGTGGCTCTTCACTAAATCAAAACACTGGAGTATTAAATGATATTTTAAAGAATGATTCTTGAAGGTGCAAGGAGTCTTTTCCCAAAATTTTAGACCTCGTCACCACCAAAATTGTTAAAAAAAACTAACTGGAAAATAGACTCTGTAACATAGCCTCTTATGAAGGGTCGTCAAATTGGTGGCGCAGGTTGTATGATATCTCAGCAAAGATACTGTAGTTCTTAATAAAAAACTATGTAGCAGATAGAAGAAATCAGAATCTTTCCAACGACATTCAGGTACTTGGACATTACCATGGGTTTTATGGGATATTTTGTGAAAATAGTAGATATCTGTGCAAGTCCTGGAACAGATGAAAAGTGTGGGGCGTCTGCTACACTGAAGAGCGGTAGCCCGCGTAGTTTGAATTGGTCAGAAAGTTGTACGTAAAATGAATAGGAGATGTGGAGAATCGTAATTATAATAAAAATAAATGAGACGCTGAACTAAGAAAATAATTTAATGCGGGGCTGACTTATGTACTTTTTGTATACATACGTCTGCTCGGGTCACTGTATTGTACGATATAGGTCAACGGTGTAGATGTGACTGAACTTTTTTTGAAGGGACTATAGGTAGATATCCATTTTTAGTCAAGAACCTCCACAGCCAATGAAAAGCTGTGTTGCAGTATGCTTACACTTCTTGTGGGATTTATAGTGAGGAGCCACCTTAAACTGATAAGTTTACCGAAATAAAATTTTTAAATGATCACTTGATGTACGTGTTCTCAAAAGGTATAAATTTAAATATTGTTTGTACATTTTTCCAATAATCCAAATGTACCCATAGCCGAGTAAAGATCGGGGATTAAAGCCAACCTGTTTGTTATCATTATTTATCAATTAAATGTGACCTTAGGCAAGCAAACATCAGCGGCTAATAATCCAATAGGTTCTTCGTATTTTTTGTAAATTAAATGTAGGCACATTTTAATTCATAATACTTAAAAACTGTTGGGTTTTTAATCACCAATGCTCACCTAAGAACACATTTTAGTACTAAATAATACTCTAAAACTGTGGGCTTTGTAATTGTCAATGCTTGCTCTCCTAAGATCACACTTTAGTACGAAATTATACTAAAAAACTGTTGGGTTTCTCATCGCCGATGCTTGCTCATGTAAGGGCACATTTTATTGATAACTAATGCTGAAAACAGTTCGACTGCTAATCACTGATGCTTGTTTCTTTTACAAACACTTAATGATTGTGAGCTATGTTATTGTTTTTAAAATAAAAATATTTTATTCGTTAAATTATCGACTGACAATTAATCGACTGAATTCTATTTCTTAGTTTTATTTTTGATTAAAAATCTACCATTATGACAATCACATTATTCTTGTTAATTGTTATTCTAATTCATTAAGAATTAATTAATGGATAATTTATATGTGCAACGTGGTTGTTACTACTTAATAAAATGTATCAAAGTTAACAGTATTATTGGCCAAAGTCTAAATTTATTGGTTCTGATAAGTACACAGTTTTGGTATCACATGTACACTCGGTACACTCATTGTCCACTTATAAGTACACATATCTACTATCAAGTCTACTAGTCAATTTATCCACACTCATTCTTATCCACGCCCTCCACGATTTAGAATAGGTAATGAGTACATAAATAGTACATAGAGGAATAAAAAAAAATGAGTGGACTTTAGAGTGCATTAAGTGGGTTTTAAGTGTAGATTATAAATAAGCTGACAGTGAGTAAAATTTCATCTACAAAATACTTTTTTTACCTTATGAATACCTAATTCAATATACTTCTTCAAATTTGGAGGAGGGAATATGAGGAGTTATATCCTTTCACAGATTGATGAGCCTCTATTAGGTGGTTTATAAATTGGTATAAGACGAATTTGACAATGAGAAAAGGGTACATTTTTTACTTCCAAATGTAAAACCTTGCTTGTAATTTGTTTAACATGAGTTAACTTTATTTAATAACTACTACAGTACCTTGTGTGACAGTGACCGCTTCTCGTGACGAAATAGCCTTAATAGCCGAACAACCAATTTAATGACAAAATTAAAAAGGGCAATTAAACCGTTTTTCATCGTAGTCAGTGTTGTCATCCAGATGGTGATCCCAGGTAAAGAAATTTTAAAAAACTACGTATCTCAACATTTTTCATGTATTATATTGTGTGCTATTAGAGCGTATATAGTATAGTTAGTAGAACTTCTTTAGAAACATGTATGTTAATAAGATGAAAAAATAAAGTGACACAAAAAAACTTTTTTACTTTTCGCATTTTTATTGCACTCCCCAAAAAAGTACACTTCACTGCACAATTGACATATCTATAGATGTATATCCTTCTTATCGTTAATAAAAGATGAACATGAATTGACTGTTAATTATCTTTGAATAACTCCGTAATTTTTAGAAAAGTAAAAACAATGTAAAAATTGAAAAATTTGATTTTTCAATCAATGTAACTACTTAGCCTCTACGAATATAAGTCAATAACCATAAGTTTTACGCTACAAATTACTACGTTAGAAAATTACCTTTTAGTCGCATTATAATATTAAGTGATGTTTATGAATGGAGTCACTTTTATCTTATATCTAATTTAAAAAAATTCAATTTGAATACAAATAACATAACCCTGCTAGAATTTAATTCAGTCCTTTGGTATAAGAAACAGAGATTTAGAGTTGACTGTCACTTTACCGGCGGAGAAAGAGGTGGTTTCTTAAATTTTTGTTATATTTTTGTATGCAGCCCAGGCAAATTGACGAAAAACTCTTGAATTACATTCCATATATCTAAAGACTGAATCAGACCCCTACTACAATTGAGAAAAAAAAATTTTTAAATACATTTACAAACTTAACATACAAAATAAAATTAGAGTAAGAATCTTACTACACACCTAATATTATTGTGTAAAATACTATAAGACTTGAAAACCCAAATAGCCTGTACAAAGAATTTATATACTAGCAAAAAATTATAGTTAAACAATTCCTCACTTTTCTTAAATTCTATTTTATGTATATCATTAAGAAATATCGTTTCGCTATATAAACATGCTCATGTTATTTTACATTATTTGAACATTGATACATCAAGTTTATTTGTATGTACTAGGTTATGTAAAATGTTTTAAAACGCTCTTCAATCCTCCTTTTTTGTATCCCATAAACAGTAATTGTGAATTAGATTGTATACTTATTGCTTTACAAAGGTTTACCACAGCACGGTTACTCAAGATCTGGAGTTCAGATTTCACACGAAAATTTTAGTTTATAAAAATGTTAGCGAAAATTCAAGTATCTATTTTCTTTACGCTTGGAGTAAAATATTAAACTATTGTTATTTTCATTGAAGCACTACTTTTAAATCAAGCTATGTTAATGATGTCTTATCGTGACACAGTGATAGCACCAGCAATCTTTTTACAAAAGAATAAAAATAAAATCACTTTATTTTTATATTTTATGAATCAGCAATGAAGAAGTATCGAAATCAGAGCTCTTCATAGTACCTCTTCATAGTTAAATTATTCAGAATTTTTTAATAATAAAAGTATTTTGAATCAATTGAAGTTTTTTTATTTATGCATGTGAACATACGTTGAGGACGTATATACACATTTCATAAACTGAACATTTCTTTTATGTACCCTATTCAATTTTCTAAAATTTTAAACCCAAACATAATAGGACGTCAGGCGTCAGGCACCAGTTAAAAAAGAGACATAATGTATATGTGCTGATATACACGCATTCTATTAGTTCAGGACCTGGTATCTCAGAACCCGTGAAAAAAAGCTGAAAGATCTACGAAATAAGTTGAATTTTTTTTTTTTTTTTCATATTTTGATATAAGGCGCTAAGACTTTTCAGTAACTAAAAAATAGTAAGAACAGCATTTTGAAGTGTTGCAACAACTTCGTTTTTTTGTGAACTTAAAAAACAAATTTTTAACATTTTAGTTTATTCAAGAAAGCTAATGTTAATCCACACGAGTTTACTAATACCTCGCTGTATACAATAAATTTTTTTCAATAGCATTTATTTGTTAGTAATAAAGATACTTCTTAAACAGACACGGCACCTGACATGTTTTTTTTATATAGTAAACAAGAGTCTGAAAGATCATTAAAAAAGCACTTATTATTTGAAACTCTTTATTTTGATTTCATCGTGATTGCAATTTCGTAGGATATTTTAAATTATTATTCATATTATTACTCTTCATCCTCACAGGATAGTTTTTGAGACCTCAAATGGAGGAGTAATTCACTTTTCAGAATGTCCAAAAAAAGATATAGTAACATTTACAAATATAAATACCCGTCTTAAATCTTACTTCTTAAAACTTGGTCACGTACAATAAATGTGTGTAATAATTAGTTATGAAAATGAATTTTCTTACATTTTCTTGTGTTATAAGGAATTAATTTTGAACAATATTATTAATAATACACGTATATTACAAATTATATAGTAAATGTAATATATAATACAATGTTAATATCTCAGTAGCCGACAATGTCCTAATATATGATCATTCTGGTTACTTTAACAATATACATTTCTAAAATAAACGAGCAAAGGTTGTATACAAAATATTTCATTTTACTATTAGAAATAAAGCAAAGATTTTAATGATTATATAATCATACTAAACTCCCGAAACCACTTTGCTCGTGTATTTATAACATTAAATTAATCAAACTCCAATTCCTTTACTGGATTATTTGAGCATGATTCAATGATTTTTTTTGCGCACGCACGCGCGCGTATGTGTTTATATAATTAGTGATTAATTCAAGGTTTTAATGGTTTACAAGTAGGTAAGTGATCGACCATTGGGAAATCGATCTTACCGAAAATTTTAAACGTATTAGTTACTGCTTGTATGTAACACAACATACCTATATGTTTCTTGTCATCACCATATGGATATATAGATAGAAATAATTGAAATAATATTTTTACTTTTATTCAGTGACATGTCAAGTATTTTGAAGTCAATTTAATTGTGTAATACAGTATTATTGTTCCAATTTTATGATTCATTTACTTAAGTAATTTGAACCACACATAAAATAGAATATAATGATATAATAAATAATACGGAACATATCCTACATGCCCAATGGGAAAAGCTTTGTCTAAAAATAGAAGGGGAGATAATGCGTGGTTGAGAGAGAGAGAGAGAGAGAGGAAGAAAGAGTGAGGTATTGCTAAGACATTTTTTCTCTTCCACACATTTTCTTGTATCTCTTCCTCTTTCTCTCTCTTTAATTATATTTTTAAATTCAAATAAAACGTCCAATGACAGTTGGTAAATAATTAAAAACAACGTCCAATGGTGGTACTGTCAAATTGTGAATTTATTAAAAAACAAAACGACGTTTCGGCCGTTTGGACAACGTCCCGGCCCTCATCAGGTACAAAAATCTCTGACTCTTACGAAAGGGATGTAAAATCGTAATGTGATTTTATACTTATATTTTATATTTTGATAAAATCATTACGATTTTACATCCCTTTCGTAAGAGTCAGAGATTTTTGTACCTGATGAGGGCCGGGACGTTGTCCAAACGGCCGAAACGTCGTTTTGTTTTTTAATAAATTCAAAATTTGACAGTACCACCATTGGACGTTGTTTTTAATTAATATATTTTTAAATGCATGACATTAATTTATTCAAATTTTTAGAACGATACTGTATTAAGAAATAGAGATCCCCTAGTAAACAATAGTGTATTACACAACTAGGTTCTAAAAGTCTCCAATTAGATGTGTATTGACGTGATAAATTTATGAACGATACGAGGCTTCTTCACTTTTAGTTATGGAGTGTGAAACTATACTTTGTTTGTCTCCAACTAGGCATAAACCTATGTTATGGTTAGAGAGAGAAGCAAAGAAATCGAAGGTCTTTCGAAAAATCTTTCTTTTTAATTTCTACAAGTGCTACCCTTGGTAGCTGTTTCATGTTCGGTTTATTCTTTCTATGTTTACAATAAAATCTACTACACAGGAAGAACCGAGCTAGTAAACCAAATACACACGAAGATACTGTTTTTTTTCTTAGTTAATATTAACTATCATTTATTGAATAGTTATCAAATTCCCCTAGTAACTGTCATAACTATCTAACTTTCTTATGCCTAGTAAAAGTAGATTTTTGTGTGTACTATCGTCTGATTATCCAAAATGATGGTGAATTTTTGGCACATGCATGATTAAATGTATTCATCATCTATGGTGTTAATTTAATACGAGTAAGTAATTTGTATTTAATCCTATTGAGTCCGTTAAGTGTAGACTGTTTAAAAATATTAGGTTGGTGTCGTGTGTTGCAAAATTCATACGTGCCACATAAGAACGCCAATCATTTCAGCTTTTCCCTAAGCATTCAGTTTCTGTTTGGCAATTTCACGCTAGATGCGTCAAATATAATAATAGTTAGAAAGAGAGAAATGGTGGTGTTATTTTGTCTTTGTTGTATTAATTATAAATTATCCCGTGACCTAACGTAGACCTATCCTTAACGGGCGGAGAGCCTACAATATATGTCGCGCACGCCAGTGTTTAGGTTATCGACTGATCAATTGATAAAATATCTAAAATTCCATGTTGCCTTAAATTAAAAATTGTGACTTTGAATTACAAGTTCATTATATTTCGTTTCAACTACGTGTGTATTACTTTGATGTGTTGAGAATAACGTTGTTGTCTTCTTAAAGGAAATTCGGTATGTACTGAATGATAATGAATATATTATATGACACATCAGCTAGTGTAACAGATTAGTCGATAACGAGGTATTTGTTGCACGAACTGGTCTTGTATCTTTAGTCGATAAAAAAAGGTTGCGTGCTGCGTACATAATTTTTAGAATATCCTCTAAATGTAAAAAGTACTACAAGTTCTTAGTTCAAACAATAAATAAGGTGTTATTTTGCAAGCATTTATAATGAATTCTATATCTTAAAATCAACCAATTTGAACCCATTCGAAGTTAACATGCCCTACTTTTTGGCTTCCATTATTGGGATCTAACCTTTTTCTGATGGGAAGAAAGTGTATTCCGTGTTGGCCCCTGTTTAGTATTATTAGTACAACTACAAATAACAAAAATAACAGTCATTGACCGCCAAATTGGACAAAACCATGTTCTCACGGTAAATCCTGTGGGTCTAGTAGTTTTTTTAGTACGCAAATTCTATCTCTATATTCCTAAATTTTTCAGAACTTATTTCTACAAAATTGCTCTCCGTGCATAAAATTTATCTCAGTATATAAAAACGGTGTTCACAATAATTATGTGATTTTTTTTATCTCTCTTGATTTTTAAACATAAAATTTCATTAGCAGAAAATACGAAATGAAATAAAGGTGATGTATAACACTAAATTTTCTGAACAATAATTTAACGGACGAAAGTGTTTAGTATGGGATTTGACAAAGTAAAAAGTATCATTAAAAATCGTTGATCTTCAATATAGCAGATCTTACTATTTGACAAAGAGAAGGAGGAGGACCCAAATGTAAGGAAAATCTCGCAAGTTGTTATTCGAGATCTATTTGTTTGCTGGAAACGTCATTTCTTGAGTTTAGAGATTAAGAGAGCAAATGACGCAGCTCTGAGTGAGGCAGTGGCTGTGCATATGATGATGATGGATTTGTTGCTGGTGCTGCTGTTGTTGTTGTTGTTGCTGCTGCTGTTGCTGATGCTGCTGTTGCAGGTGATCATGATATTGGTGGTGGTGATGAGAATGCACCAGAGCCGATGGGGATGGCTGAGTCTGAGTCATGGGTGCGTAAAGCCAGCTAGGACTACTAGGCCATATGGCTGGTGGGCCCGGCGTAGGGTCCAGCATGGCTGCCGATCCATTGCCGATATCGGCAAAAGCGGTATTGCTGTTAATACAGCGGTTGCTACTATTGCTGTTGCTACCAGCAACGTTACTGCCTGATGTCCGATTGGAAGATGAGCCGCCAGCCTGCGAGGATCCTCCGCCACCCTCTACTCACATCACCTGCAAAATTCATAATAGATTCTTATTGGATATTACATTAGAGTTCATCGATTTTTTAGCACATTCATTAGTAGTTCAATCCCCTAAGTTATCTTTCAATGCAGAAAAAAACAAATGTTGTACTTTAACATACTAGAAGAACATAGAATTTTTTCAATATTTTTTATCAGCCGAATTTTCAAGAAAAATACTCCCAAAATTGCATGATTTAACAATGCTTTTATGGGCGAAAGCGATTATTTAGCCTTTGTTGCACAAATTTCGAGGCTAAAGATTTATTCATGATAAGAAACCAGTAGACAGTGGGTGCTTGGACACCCAAGTAAGAAGTAATACTTCTATAAAATTATAAGGCAAATAATATAATTAAATTAAATATAAGTATACTTCGTGTGAAACGATATTGTGTACAAAGGTGGTGCAATTATCGTTGGAATGAGTATACCTAAGTTAGTTGGGTGTGGTTTCAATAAATATGTTAATATCTAATAACAGAACAATTATAAACGATGTTTTGTGTCACAATACAATATAAACAATATGGCAGCTGGCCAGTACAAGACTGTGCTCTTTCATTGAATCTTCCGATGGTTTTAAAACAACTTCCTAAGAAAATAAGAAATACCCTTATAAAATAGCAGATCGTTCAACTGTACTATTTTTCACATGTTTAATTTAAAAACTTTGTAATTTAACATGTAACCATAAGCAAAAATCACTTTAAATTGGATTTATAAGATCTATTTAAAGCTCCCATTTTTTGTTTGTATGAAAGATTACTATTCGATAAACCTGTTTCATTTTCAAATAGATCTATAATTTTTTTTTTCTTTTCTTTTTTTCTAATAACACAAAAAAGAAGGGGTCAAGTATGCGTAAAAACGTGTATGTAAGTTCATCCTTATGAGAAAAAAAAGAAACAAACCAGGGGGTATAAATGGGTCATGGGACCCACGGTAAGAACGAAGTTCTTTAAACATCAGATGAGTATAAAGACACACAATTTCTCAGGTAACAAAGGGATCGCGAGACCCATAGGAAGAACGAAGGTCAATAAAAATAAGTACTGCATTCATGTAGTTCACTGAAACAAAAACTTGAAGAACGAATAAAAAAAAATGAGAAAATTTAGTTCAGTACTCACGATGGTTGAACTTCGTGAGTTCTGTATTTATGCATGACGTACTCACGAAGTTCAACCATCGTGAGTACTGAACTCAATTTTTTTTATTTTTTTCATTCGTTCTTCAAGTTTTTGTTTTAGTGAACTACATGAATGCAGCACTAATTTTCATAGAGCTTCGTTCTTCCTATGGGTCTCGCGATCCCCTTGTTACCTGAGAAATTGTGTGTCTTTATACTCATCTGATGTTTAAAGAACTTCGTTCTTACCGTGGGTCCCATGACCCATTTATACCCCCTGGTTTGTTTCTTTTAATTTAAAAAAAATTTTTTTTTTTTTCATTTTTTTTCATTCCATTGTATTTATTCGTCTTTTGTAATTTCATTTCATTTTATTTTCATATTTCATTTTATTAATTTTTTTTTTCACTTATTTTTTTGCAATTTTATAGCCCATTAATACATTTTTTGTTTTATTTTTATACAATTACTTAATGACATTGTGCCATTATTTGTTTATAAAATTCAAAATAAGTGCCTTAAAAACCATTAAAAAGATATGTAACTCGAAATATATTTATATAATGATCTTACATAATTCATTTATGATTGATTTAATAAATTACTTTATTTATGTAATTATGTGATATTATAACATAATTTGTTTGTCGAATTCGAAATAAGCGCCTTTAAAAACCATTGATACGTTCTTCAACTCTATTTTACATGTTTATTTTAATAATTTATTTATTTATTAAATAATTTATTTATAAAAGTAATCATTAGCATTATTTTAATGCCAAAAAAACATCAGGTTTCAAAAAAATCGGTTGGTATTTTATGCATCAAATGCATAAAATACTTACATTTAATGCGTAATAACGCGCCTTATTCTATTTAATCTACATAACCATATTTATGCTAATTAAATTTTTGTTTTTTTAGATTTATTACTTAGAAAACAAATACATAATTTATCATTAATTGAATGTATTATCAGTGAATACATATGAAAATGGAATATTACGAACCACACGATAAGTACAAGAAACCGAGATTCCGTAGTCGGCAGCGCTCGTAGCAAAGTGGGTAAGGTACCCGACTCGAAGACAAGAGGTCGAGGGTGCAAATCTCTTTATTGGAAAGTGTATTTTTTTTTTTTTTTTTTTTTTTTTTTCAGAATTGTAGAAGAAAAAAAATTTAAAGTCAAATAAAAATTATTGTGGGAAAATAAAATTACAATTGGTTTAAAAATTAATTGCTTGGGAGTGTGAAGGGCAATGGTGGACAGAGGTGTGCACTGTGTGCAGGAGAGTAGTGCGGCATGGTTGGCAGATACATGGTGGGGTGAAGGGAAGTGTGTAGGGAACTGTAGGTGAGGGGAACGGGGTAAGGGGGGAAACTTGTGAGGAAGAGACTTCCGGTAAGCCACTTCCGTTTCATCAAATCTGTCGGTTTTAAAATTCCAGCCCCCCGAGTACGCGACATAAAGAACTTCGTTCTAGTAATTTCCAGTGTTGAAGTATATATTTGCGCTCCTCCCACTTCTCTGAATTTTGTTCTCAATCACGAAGGAAAAATTGTGAAAGAAGAAAACGTAATAAAAATCAATTATTTCATTTAAACAGTACGGAAACTTTTTATTTATTTATGAAAATTCTGCAAAAATGTACAAAAAATTGTATGAACAATAATTTATTTATTTTAAAAGTAAAAAATTAACGATAAATAAATGAATGTTCCTATTAAAAAAAAAAGCATGTACCAAAAAAACACATTTTATTAAATAACTTATTTAATGTAAAATGAAACCAAATGAATAAAAACACAATAAATAAAAATTTACACTGAAAATAATTTACATTGAAAATAATGTATATTGAAAATAAGTTACGAACTGTAAGGTAAAATGAAGTAATTGATTTTTCTATATCGGTCTCACTCATAGCAGAGTGGGTACAAGGCTTGCTATATATTGTATATACGAAAAGGCAAAAATACCAAGAATTGATATATTTATAATAAAATTGATAAGAAACCATATAAAAGAAGTTATAACAAACAAAAATGGCCTTGTAAGTCTCTTATACTACCCCAACGAGTTATACCATCGGGACGCGCTAAGGACAGGCTTTGTCCCGCCGACTTCCTTCTTGTACTTAGACTTAAACAATTTTGTAATAAATAAAGTCTACATACCTATTTTATATAGATATCACATATCACATACATAAACATAACAATAAAAAAATATTGTATGACTCAATTAATATCAATAAGACAGACCTAAGCTACTCAACGAACATCTCAAAAATAGATAAAAATATTCTCAAAAACTTTAACTATTATAAGAATGAAAGCTGAAAGATGAGTTGAGAAAAAAAAAGAGAGTAAAGAGAGAAAAAACCTATGTAAAATGTATAAACAGTATCTGATTGTAGCATTTACCTTCTTCTCCTTCTTTATTTTGTTTTTCGCTGTTTTCGTGGCTTCGTTAGATTTTATTGATTAGTGTAAGTACCTAGTTTGTAAGCACCGTTGATACAAAAAAAAGTCAGGTTTCGCGTTCCTGACACTACAAAAATAAATAAATAAAACAAGGACCGCGCGCCTTGCGTATAGATAAGATAAAAAGACTGTATACCTGTTATATCGTTACAGCGAGTGTCTATATGACTATTCTATATAGCATTTAAAAAACTAATATGAATGTTTTTAAATATTTCTCATCCTTGTATGTATATGTATATGTCATCGAATCAATAAACATTTAAAAAATTTTTAAAAAAACAGGGCTTGCCAAGTGTGCAAGAGGATTGGTGGATCAATTCTCTTTGGGAATTGTTTTTTTTTTTTTTTTTTAGAAATTGGTTAAAAGAAAAAATTGATAAAATTTTAAATGTGTGGTGTGGTGTACTGGAGACCAGAAGTACGTCAAGAGGGGCGCGGCGAAGGGGGAGAGTCAAGCAAAATCCACTTCCGTTACACTTTTTCTGAAGGTCACCAATCTGAAATCGTTGATTTACTCCGTAGAGCAGAACGCGCCTATAAAAGTGTAACTTCAAAAAGTTCAAACGGATAGCTTAACTTCTAAGGAAGCTGTCAGCTGATCTTTTTACACGGAGCAAGACGTCTTTACAAAATTGCTTCTAGAATTTGTTAAACTGGAAATCATGATCTGAAACTTGGCCCAGCCCTTCTTAAGACTTCAAACTATAATGCTGATCAAAAAAAAGTTTGTTTTTCGAAAACTCATAACACACTTTTATTGACGAAAGTTGAGTCTCTTTTTACTTTTTTTAGGTTATTTTTTATCATCCAAACAACATGTTTTCAAGTTTTTTTACTCGAACTATCGGAAACAAGCTGATTTAAAGTATGTACCGTAATTGGTTCATAACATTTAATGGTTTAACTTTTGAGCACTGACGAGTTAAACATAGTTAAATTAACCGTGATGCAGTAGGCGGACATTTTCTTGCACGGTTAGTACAACTAACTTTAACACGGTGTCTTACGGGGGCCCCCCCTGGGCAACCAATTCCATGTAGTACAATGCATCATCTGTTAGTGCATTAAAAATGCGCATAACGCTTAAGGTAGTTTGGGCGGTTAGTACCGTACCTAGAGTAGGGTGCCATAAGGGCCCCAAAAAAATCAACACTTTTCGACGGTAAATTTTTCAACAAATATAGTTATTTCGATAAAACTAAAGTATAAGATCAAGTAATTGCCAGAAAAGTACCGTGAAATTATAACTGTAAAAATTGGGAAATGTTTCGAGGCAAGCCAGATGAATATTTCATACTTTTCTTCTGATTTTCTCTTAATTTAAGTCGTAGACCCTATATTTTCAAGAATTTAATAGATTCTTTGTAAAAAAATACACGAGAACTATTTTGAATTTTTGAGGTTAATCAAGTACTTCTAGAATTATAGCCGTTTTAAGGACAATTCCCATAAGACTGCATGTTAAGTTGGTAAATTTTCAGTATCGATTTGCGAAAAAATTAAGTGGTTGACCCCAGTATTTTTTTATCGCAAATGAATTTGGCATACTTTATTTATCTAATTCCAGAATTTCAGAGGTTTTGATCAAGCCGATAAAAATCGCCCAAGCCACCTTAAATGTAGATTTATAAGGCGAGAAAAGTAGTAAAAGTTAAAATTTGGTGACTTATGACTACTGATGTCGATAAATGAACTAGAGTACTTTAGTTTAATGCCTTGAACAAATTTTTATTAGCCACTATTAACTGTTAGCAACCGATATAAATAAAAGTGGCTTATAAGGCGGTAGGGGTCAGTTTCGTGGGGCTGTATGGGTCGGCATCGAAAGCAAAGCAGACGACTGATGAAAACGGCGACATGTAGTCAAAGTAGTATAGTTCGTTTGTTCTAACTTAGATTTAAGTTTATTTTGAGTTCAAACATAAGTTATTATGGTTAAGGCGTTCATTAGAAAGACAAAAAGACAATCGTGCAAAATGCAATCAATTCGGTAATAACTGAGGAGATTTATAGTTTCAAACAGCAGAAGGATAAGAATGAATTTATATACAAACCAAGTATGCAATTTTAATATTAAATTGATAATGCAGGGTAAAGTTTTAAATAATTACAAAAGGACTAATGGTTTCGATTGATTAAATAAGGAAAAATTCTTATTATTGTAATAATAAAATATTTATTGAAACCACACCCAACTAATGTAGGTACACTCATTCCAGCGATGATTGCACCACCTTTGTACACAATATCGTTTCATAGGCGGTATATTTATATTTATAATTACATTATCTGTCATATAATTTTATAGAAGTATAACTTCTTACTTGGGTACCCAAGCACCCACTGTCCACTGTTTTCTGATGGTCTTTTCCGGAACCCAATTCACGACACCGACTTAGGATTAAGAATGAGTTTTAAGATCCAACCCACAGTCTCAACCCAATGTATTTTAATAATGTAATATTCTGTAGCTATACAAGCCTTTAAGGACTTAATAAAGCTTTCAAATAAATACACTACGCTAGTAGGTGTGTATTAAAAAAAAAAAAAAAAAAAAAAAAAGGGCTATGAGCAAGGTCCATCACGGTTTAAATATTCTATAAGATTATTCGTAAGTATGAAAATATGATGTAATGTTCTTATACATATTCAATAATGCAATTAATAAACTTATTTAGAATATAAGAAAAAATAACAAGCTCAGCAAAGCACTACCAGAAGGATGGTGTGGAAATGTGCTAACAAATTATATAGATAAAATAATTATTTAGGAACTGGTGGAAAGCTCGGTGGAAAGTGGCTGGAGAGGGCTAGAACAAATTAATATTGAAGCGTTGCTAAGACAATGTGTCTAGAAATTATCAAGGGGTTGAGGGGGATTTTATAAAAAGTGTAAGGAGAGCTGAAAAGGGGGAAGGGGGTGCAAAAAATAATTTAACTAAAAATGATATGATTACCGATATAATTTTACCTCATTTGGTCATAAAATTGTGAGTTGGTGAAGAGGGGGGGGGGGAGCTTAACAAAAATTGAAGCCATTAATGATTACGTAAAAACTGATAGAATATTACCTTATTTAGAGGGTGGTCAAAGATGGGCTGAGGGGTGTGGAGGGAGATATGTGGAATGATTTTCTAAAGTCACCTTATAGTACAAGAAAATACATTAGTAGAAAGTTAAAATAATTTATATAGAATCCACATGCTTTTAGCATATATGTTGATAACATGGTGGAATTATGCGAGCAGTCTGGATAAGACTTATTTTGTCCTAAAAACTACCTTCACATTAGAAATATCTGCATAAGTCACTTTTAGCTAAACTGTATTTATACACATACATATATTACACCGTCGTAAGGAAAATTTTAACGTGCATGAGACTTTATATAGTTATTGAGATTGTATAGTATAATATGCTGGTATAATAATACAGTCATAGGGACGATTTTGTAACTTCTATACTCTCTACAGGCCTCTCGCAATTCAAGTATTTGTTCGCTCAATTTTTGCGTGTTTTAGAAGATCATCTTATATTTTTAGTCAATATTTACCTCAATATGTACGATGTCATATTTTTTCAAATTTTATTAGCTCAGTGTGAGAACTTCTCAAATATTATTTAAACATTTTATAGAATGATTTATGTGCTCCCTATGCAATGATATTTGTATTCAGTCTTTTTAGGTTAAAATGTTAAATAATATTTACTTTATACTATTTAAAATCTTACTGTTAAAAGGAAAGATATTTATATATTATAAGTTAATAATATTGCACAGATTACTGTAAAATCAAATTTTTTTAAAATTTTACTGTCAATTTATCTATGCTTACCAAATTACTATAGCTTACCAAGTCATTATAGTGACATGAGAATTTTGAATGTTACTCTTTTAATATTTAATAATTTTGAACAAATTAGCTTCTATTGATCTAATGTTAAAATGTATTTAAGAAATTTGCAACGTCAGTAAATATAGTGATTTAATTGTTTTAAAAGCTGATATAGTTCTATTGTTATTTCTAATTATTTGTAAAGTTTAACAATAATTTTATAAAACTACCAATCAATCTAAAAATATTTATAACTGTTAAAATAACAAATTTGGTAGGAATTTATCAAGAATTTCGGAAGCTTTTCTTGTAATCATTAGAAATTGTTCTTACAAATTGAGTTTATTTCTTTCAACTTATGGTTTTTATTTTTATGAAATTTAAGCTTCAGAAATAAACTTTCAATGTACTGTGAATTTTCGTTTATGTAGGAAGTAATATTAATACAACATCTGTCCCTATAATTACTGCAATTTTTGCTGATGAAAAATGAAGGAATAGCCTAGTATTTTGTATGTAAGTATTTTTTTTTAACTCTAGGACAATAAATGCAAAAAATTAAATTTTTTTAAATAAATGATTTGATAAATTTTAAGGTAATCACAATTTAGTTGACCTAATATGTAAAAAAAGTTAAATTTTCTTTATTATGAATGAAATTGGTCATAAAATAAAGTTTCTCAGTATTTCGATTTCTCACAGCTGAAAATTATTGAAAAATTGACCATGCAAAAAACGTTGTAATTAATAAATTAACACGATAGTACTTGGTGCTTTGAAAATGTCATCAACTTTAAAATCATTTAAAATTTTGTTCATATCAACTACTGTGTCCTTAAATAAGTTATATCTTATTATATTATTGGTATTTGAATCATTAAACAACATGAACCGTTTATTTCGCTAAATATTTATTTTGATGAAAATTATTTTGAGACTTAGTAGTCTAAGACTTACCGTTTGATTGTTCTACAGGTTTATTTATTTAATAATTATTATTATTTTTTTTTTCAAACATTGAGTTCATAATCACAAATCTAATATTCTGAAGTGTTAACAGATTTTATTGATTTTGTAAAATAAATAATCCTATTTAGTTAACCCACTGACAGCAGCTTCAATAATACTTCAAAATTTACTTTCGATAAATTTTTTAATTTTTTCTAAAACTTTTTGACGAACAAATTAAACCAAACTTAAAAAATTTTAATGCATTCTCTTTTTATTTCTTGATGTAGCGATAAATACATTTAATACTTGGTATAAATGAACAAGACCTCTTTTTTCAATAGCATCTTTACTTTTTTTACAAATTTATATTGTATGGTACAATGATTTAATTTTTAGTTCCAAGTTTCTTTCGATGTTTTCTCTTATAATTTAGTCTTTTATTTTCTAATGCATACATATCACAATGTATGCATAATGAATTGTGAGATCAATCGACTACTATAAAAAAATTTTGATTACTAGTTGAGTTACTTGAAACAAAAATTATTAATTTGATAAGTTTTGTTTATTTTTTTTTCAAAAAACTAGATCTGTTACTTGGTGGGCAGAACGCGCAGAATGGTGAATTAAAGTGAAAATTATCAAATGTTTTGCACGCTTGAAATATTACAATAAACGTACTTTAAATAGTTTAAACTGATTAGATGACAACTCAAAAGCTAAAAACCAGATAAAACGCTTTATTTCGAAGGGAAAGTCTAACCGGCCAAAAATAACAATTTTTATAGAACAGAATTATCGAAGCGTACTAATAGGGTAATATCTGTAGGTATTAAAAATATAACCAAATCATACAATGATGCATAATTTTTGGAATCGCATCTATTTACTTGTAGTGCTTATATCACACTCACCTGAAGTATCTGACTGGCTTCAAACGCTGTGCCGGGTAAGAGGATGACGGGACTACTGACGTGGCCGCTCTCGACGCAGATCATGTTGGGAAATTCATCATCACCAAAATCTGGTATCTCGCGAGCCTTTTCCTGCCAAGGATTCCACACAACAGTGTCCGGGAAGTTGTACTTCTGGAGGCGCATCTTGCGACCGGAAACGACGTTAGTGATGATGTGCTCGGGCTGAGTATTCTGGTAGATGCGGTCCGTCCACTCGCAAACAGTCACTACATCTCGGCCTTCCTGGTAGATCTGATTATCACGCGTTTTGTCGATAAACGTGCAGCCATGCAGACCCGTCACCTGGCAGCGTTTGACATCCGGAACTTTGAAGTACGTGTGTAGTAGGAGGTTGAAGCTGAAAGTGTGCTCTTTACTTGGGTTGTACACCCCGATGTTGAAATGCAGCTCTTTTTCGCGCAAAATCAGTCGGTAGCTCAGCCTGAACGGGTAATTCCACATCGAGCGGGTGAATTCGTTGTCTTGAAGGGAGAAAATGGCTTCAATATCGCCGCTTGGCAATCGCTCTGGGCACTTTTCCACCGTCCAGCGGCTTATTCGCGCAAATCCATGCCCTGGCCCAAATGTCCATGCCCCGAATTGAGCTGCACAACAACAACACTCTATATTCCGTTCAATTATACTTAATAGGGTCTCCAAGTTCGGGTTTTATTAATAAAAATAAAACTATGTATGAAAGTATGATAAGCAATCAATGTACACGCAGAAAAGAATTACAGGAATTTTTACCGTAAAAGCAACGGTAATCCTGTGATAATTTATCATTACGTAAATTTTTACCGTGGATGTTCATGAATTTTTACCGTAGTTTACAATAATTTTTATGGTAACTGCAAAATTTATCCAAAATTCACTATAATTTTTACTGTATGGCAACGGTAAAATTTCCCCTGAAAGTGCATATAGCTATAGGCTGCAGGGTCACGTGGGCTGTAGGGAAGGGTTGACCAGACATCTACTGTAGTGGGCTATATAACCTGTATGAGAGAACGAGATAGACGTAACATCTGTATTACCGAAATCAAGGTACAGATGAATGTACGGGTATCTTTTATGAATGGCTATAAGCGAAGGAGTACTGCATCATGTGTCCAACGATTCGTTAAGTACCAATTCTATTAATGCAAATATCCCCACAGATCTACAATTTGTAGGTTAGTCCACGCTTTAGCAGACAACTGATCAGGTGCTCGGCCTTCCCCTCCAGCCAACGTGACCTTGCAGCCTATATCTCTATATGCTCTTTCAGGGAAAATTTTACCGTTACCATAAAAATTACTGTAAACTACGGTAAACATTCACGAACAATTACGTTAAAAATTTACGTAATGACAAATTATCACAGGATTACCGTTGCTTTTACGGTAAAAATTCCTGTGATACTTTTCTGCGTGCAGTGAAAAAAATTTTGATGTGGTTAATATTGTATATGAATGTTTATTTGATGTAATAATGCATGAACATTTATGTATTTAATATTATTTTTATTATCTGTAAAGGCACTACATCCTTCCAGAATTAATTTAATTATATTTGTGTCTTCGATGAATATTTTAGAGTTATCAAGTTCACTCAAAGTAGTGTTCTCATCTCTTAGAAAAATAAATGCACTTATTATAAATACTGCAAGTAGTTCGTAGTTCTATAAATGCGTACTATTGAATGATAAACGTTACTTTCAATGGAATCATATTTAGGTATATAATAAAGTAATACGCGTAATAGAATTTAATTGTCAAAATAGTTTAATTACCTTAAATGAATAGAAAAATATTAATCAAATACCTATATGTTACTTTGGTCTAGTTCATGAAATAAAACTTTATTTCAATTTTTTTTTTTTTTTTTTTTTTTTTTTTTTAATGTAAGGAGGTTTAGTGGTTTTGTCCAATAAGGTAAATAGGTGCTGAAGGACTCTCATAAGGTGCCGTATTATGGTAGTGGATGCAAAGTAGTGGTTTGATTACTGAAACATTTAATATTTAGGTATGAGTTCTTAAAGAGGTTTATACCTACTAAAGTTTAGTACCAAAGATGAAGTTTAAAGGTGTGATTAACATTAATTAGGTTTCTAGGAATCAGTATCAAACAAACGTCGCATGGAAAATATTACTGTTTTATATATTGAAATATCAGAAACAAGCCACGTGTCATTTAGAAGATATTCTTATTTACTTAAAATTTTACACGCTTTTATTGTATCTATCCAAGTAAGCTGAATACAAATGAATTTTTTTTCATGCAGAGAGTGGATACTTTTGGACTACGACTTTTTTAAATAGTCCTATGGAAAATTGTTAAGTCATCAGTATTGATTATCGAACCTTTTTTTGATAAAAATGGGCTACACATTTTTAATATGACAAACATAAATTTTAATCGAATAGCAGTCAAATATAAGATCTCATGAAAGGTTATTCTAAGATTTAGATCGCAATTTTGAGAAAAACTTCACTAAATCGTAGAATGTCATTGTGTTACGTGAGAAGACAAGTGGACAGCAACCGATGTTTGTTGGTTCTATGTGCATTCAGCATAAGAGCTGTACTCGTACTTATTAATGTTTGTGATAAATGCCTCTGAAATTTTTCAGCGTTTTAAAGAAAACGGGAGTTTATACAAATCTTTTTAAAGTTTTTCGATTTTCCTATAAGTTAAAAAACAAAGTTTTGACTTAGATTTTATGAAAAATAGTGGTGGGAGCTGAGTAACTAAACGTCCGTTAAAAAATGATTACTTTACAGTTAAATAAGTAAGTTACTAAATTGCGTGAATCAGGTATCAAAATTATCGAAAAATTTTGTCTTTTCTTAAGTAAAGTTTATGTAAGAAATATATAAAATTTCCGTATCTGTAATAATAGTTTAAGTACATAGGGCTCAATTACACATCATTTTAACACACCATGTTAATCATACCCAAATGTTCTGTAATATTCGTATAAAATATGATTCGTAAATACTGCAATCGTCTATTTAATTTTTAACAGTACTGTTTATTTATGTTTGAACTAATTTTAAATATAACGCTAATTTCCAGCTCTGAAAATTATGATTTCCGATGGTGTTTTTTTAAATACTTCTGATCAAGTATTGGCAAAACGAATCTTAACCTTAAAAATTGTGTCTTATATCACTAAAGAAAAAAATGTAACTCTTAATAATTTGAATATTGAATTCAATAACGCATATTACCAAATACGCTCGAACTACCTGACTTCACTGTAGTTATTTACGTAACAAGTGCGGAAAAGACGATTTCACGCACGAGTTGCGTACAAGTTTTTTCCGCCCTCGGGTGGTTTTGGGAGGCTGGTACTTACTCGGGCAAAAAAGCAGTTTTCCGATACTCGTTCGAAAAGTCTCCTTTACGAACCTCGTTACGGACCTCGCCTTCGGCTCGGGCCGCAAACCTCTCGGTTCGCAAACAAAGACATTTCAAACTTGTAGGAAAACTACTATTTCGCAATAAGTGTGCGGAGAATAGGTGTTTTCCGCACTAATATTAGTGTGGAAAATTGATTTTTCCATAGTGTGCGGAAAAGGTGTGTGGAAAAGGTTTTTGTCGCACACCTTTTCCGCATACTGTTGCGAAATAGTAGTTTTCCTACAAGTTTGAAAAGTCTCTGTTTGCGAACCGAGAGGTTTGCGGCCCGAGCCGAAGGCGAGGAACGTAACAAGGTTCGTAAAGGAGACTTTTCGAACGAGTTCCGGAAAACTGCTTTTTCGCCCGAGGAAGTACCAGCCTCCCAAAACCACCCGAGGGCGGAAAAAAATTTTTTTTGTATATTTTGTAATGTGCGTTATTAACTATTTTTGTTTATAATACTCAGTTTTCAAAAAAACTTAAGTAATTTTGATTTGAAGGAACTCAAATTTTATAGATATAATTTTTAAATAAAAATTTACAGTGTCTATTAAAACAGGTTTTATAAATGTGACAAAAACTCCTTGCACTTAACCACTAAATTATGAAAAAAATTTGTCTTTTGTTATGTAAATTGATGTCTTACGCAGATCTGTTTCAACTACTTAAGAATTGTGAATCTTATTGGATTAATTAATTCATTTTTTATTTTTCCCATTTTTCTAATTCTCTAAAAAAATTAAATTAAATTGCTTGTGGTTGATGTAGTTAATAAATCTATTCAAACATATTAAGGTACATTCATGAACAATAATCATGGTAAAAATTATGATTTATATTTAAATTTTATAGGTTAAGAACAACTGAAGGCATTTTCTATAAATCTAGTGTGAATATAATAGAGAAGTTAAAATATGAGGAAATCCATTTAAAATATCATGTTTTTGTCCCTGGTCTTTAAATGAATATTTCTTGAGGCACACCCGTCACATCAATACAATCGATAGATTCTATTTATTTTACTTAACTGAACAACTTTGAATGGAAAATAAACGGAATCAGTAAGACTGTTGATTGCAAAGTATGTCTGTTAAAAATTTAACACACAATAGTGGTGTAAGGTACAGTAGGGTATAGTGCAGTAACGATGAGAAGTGCAGTTAGACGTAATACTGCTCAATATTAAGGTGGCTCATCACGATAGTGCCGTATCAAGCAGGGGCACCGGGGTGGCTTTTCTATAAATTATAAATTTACTGAATATAAACCAATAAAAAGACAGTTAGTGGTTTGTGCCATGTCTTATTCATGATTTATGAGCAAAAAATGCGAAAAAATTCCGTAATTGAAAAAAGTTACTATTGATAGGGTATCGAAAAAGCTGCGTACGTCCCTATCCAAGCAGACGAACTCGCGCGTGTGCCTCAGCTCCAGCACCTGTCAACTTTCTTATACTTGTTTTGTGTGTATTTTTTTACCACTAAATATTAAATTAATGCTTGTAAAAAATGAATGCTAATTTTCAATGGAAGCATTAGTTAGTGATTTTTTACAAACAGAAAACACAGAATCACTTCATAACGCTGTGGAAGATGTGCGAGTTCTCAGAAATTTGTTAGTTAAATTAGGAATAAGTGATGATATTATAAGGGAAAAGTCTCAAAGTATTTCTTATATTTTGAAACAGAAAAACGAAGAAGCAGCTGTTTCTTTGAATAAAGCGTCTTTACTAGAGTACAAAAATAATATTTCGAATGGGATGATGCTGAAAATGGCTAAGGCGCAAGTAAATAAATCTATTTTAAATGAAGTATTTACGAAAAGTGGAGAAAAAGGACTAAGGCTTTTTCTAAGCGAGAATGTTGGAGAAAAGTCACGGGTGACTACTAACACAAAAGTATTAGACAAAATAAGCCAAATATTTGTTTGTAATGAAAAGTAAAGGATATTTTATTTGATTGGAATTTATATTATTTATGGCGTTATTGCTATGTTGTCATCAAATGAACAATTAATATAAAAGTTTTATATTCAACTATTTTTTATTCAACCTATTTATTTAAATTATTGTTATTTAATATTTTTACACAAAGTTTTTGCAATAATATGCGTTCAAAACTGAGCATGACATTCCAGTTTTAGATGTAAACAATATTTTTACAATTTTTTTGCCCACATTCTTATATATGACATTTGAATCTCCCGGGCTAGCGCCAAGAATCAAAATTGAGGTTATCCTGCGGTTAGAACTTTCAAGACTTTATATCTTTTTGTTTTTACCGGTAATCTTGGACTTTCGCGATTTTGTTAGAAAGAGGATTATTTAAACTACTTGCTCTCAGTTTCTGGAGACTGTGGCCCGACTTTTAGCCTACGAAATCTAACACTTTCGGTGAAAAAATCAGACTGCTCCATAAGACCAATGCTAAAATTTCAAACTTTCAATATGATTATTTTTCGATTTTGGCCGGCAACATGCCCTAAAATTTTAACTGTACATCCGTTTAGTCATATTTTAACATAAATTTTAATTTGGGTGCAATGGCTCGACTTTCAAAAATGTGATGAGCCACCTTAAGTACAAGTAACTGCAAAAAAAATTAAATTGAACTGAGCAGGTCAGTATTTATATAAATTATCGCCATTTCTATCATCATACTTCAAAGTTATCCGACAAATATAACAAATAATTGAAATTTCTTTTAACTTGTAATATTCGAACTTGTAATATTCGACTTTTCTAAATTTAATCAGAAAGTTATTTGTCATTAAAAGCGACATAGATGGACTGAGAGTGCTGCGAATAGTACTTCCATCTATATGTGCTGTAAATTTGATGATACATATGTATCAAATATTGCTTGTTATATAAGCGGTAATGTTGCATGAAACTTTTACTGAAATTTTTATTCGAATCGATAGATAAAATGGATATCTAATCGTTAAAATGACATATTTCTAGTTATAAAATAGTAGCTTCTCGGATATATTACCACGAACTAAGAATAATAATATGTCTCACTATACCTTACTTTATCTTAGCCTTCGTGATTCAACGTTAGAAATTGGTATATGTATTTTGTAGATATGTTATATTAGTTAACAATAGATGAATATACTTTCTTATTAAACGTTTATTAACATTGCTGTAGTCTAGTTATTTTAATATGAACATTTTAATGTTCAAACGTATGAATAACTCACTTGAACTCAAAGTGTGCACTCTAACAAAGCCTTTATTTGAAATAACTATTAAAAGAGCTTACGAAGATATTATTACTTTTTTTTTAAATGAAGTAATACTGACGATTGGCTCAAGGTTCATTTGAGTACCCGTTAGTATTGACCCCAGGCGACTCTAAGCTAATATAAATTCTATATGCAGATATGTATTTACATTATAACAATTATTTAATGCGTAGATTTTATGGTTCTTGGGTTATAATGAAAACAATTTAAAAATTTACATAAATGAATAAATATAGGTGGATCTTTCCACCTTCAGTGTTTTCTCAGTTTTTGTTTGCTTATTTTATATCCATCTGTATTGCTTATCACACTGGGAGAAAAAAATAGTGAAAATTATATAGAAATTCCAGCAAAAATTACCATTCTGCACAGTAAATAGGATGCAAGCTGGCAAAAAAGAAAAAAAATTTTATTTTTATAGTAAATTTTACTTTCCCGTATCAATTTTTTTAATGTTTTAACCATAATTTTTACTTTTAGAACAATAATGTTAACTGTTAAAACAATCATTTTTACTGTTAAAGATAATAACTTTTTCCTTTTTTGCTAGCGTGCATCTGGTTTACTGTGCGGAATGGTAATTTTTTCTGGAATTTCTCTATAATTTTTATTATTTTTTTTCTCTCAGTGCGTTTTAGCAGTACAACTTTCTGCGAAAATGTTGAATTTTACGAAAAGCAACAGTAATTTATTATTTAATAACTCGTTAAAAAAATCGTAAAAAGTGTGCGCTACATAAATATTCAGCTAAGAAAATTATTTTCGCGTTTACTTCATTTTGATTACATTTCTGCAAGCACTATTATTACTGATTTAATATTTACGTATTTGCAGAATACAGAGCTTTCTTAAGAGCAAAGTATTAATTACAAAATTTTTAAATCTTATCAAAGTAAATTTTTATTGTATCTAATTTTACGTGTGGTGTAGTTACAATTCTTTCTTTAGTGATCAATGCATTTTGTTAGTGATTAATGTTAGCCATGCCTTATATTCAACAGCATAGGTTTTCTTATTAATTCGGCAATTTATTTTTTTAGAAAAAGTACGAGTATTCAAAATTTTTGTGTTTGATTAGAGTAGCTGTTTCATCGTGTAAAATTATACTTACGAAAGACGAATGGGATCCCTCCTCTTATGGCCTTCTTTCCATCGAAAACGGCTTGCTTGCTAAAAAGAAAAAAAAAAAAAATAATGATCTGAATTATAATTTTTTTTACATATTGTTGCATGATTCCTTAAAACACATAAAGTATTTTAAAAGAAATTTTAAATAATGATAATTAAAAATACGATTTCCTAAGGTATCAGAAAAAGGCTGTCGAACCGTTTTTTTAAAACTGTATGTTCTCTAAGACGAATTAAGAAGTAACGTATTCGTGAAAACATTTTTTTGTATCTGTTGCATAGAAAGTGAAAAGGATCTCTCTATGCAGTAACGTGTAACCATCAATGCCAAGACCCATTCTTTTAGGCCCCTTGTAGTTTTTGAAAAAAAGGAACTATGAAAAAAAAATTTTGTTTTTAACTTCATAAAACTTATTTTGTAGATCATCTACTTCTGAAGTCAGAAGGTTAACTTAAATTCAACTAAAATTAAAACTTAAGAGGATTTAATGTTATCATCTATTAAATTATAGCGCTACGACAAGGATTTTTTCCAACACTCACTGTAAATTTCTGAGAAAAATTATAAAAAATGGATAGAGAGAATCAAAGGATTTTTCAAAACGAGTTCTGTAAATCTAATCAGAAGCATCTTTTTTCTACCTTCCAGAAGTTAGTCGAAAAGGTAATGGTATGTCATTATTTTATGTTACGGCTGTATTAAACAAAATTGTTATGCATTAGTTTGTGATTAGTACAGACGTATTCGCTACACGCCTGTCATTTGGCGCTACTTGTCACTTCAACATGTATTCTTATGAGAATGTAAAAAACTTTAATTTTGGCGATGGCAACCGCTTCAACCGAGCTCGGCTATCTTACTAATATATAAAGCAAAGTCGCTAAAACCGTTGTAATCGCTAACCGCGAAAACTACTGAACCGATTTTGCTGAAATTTTGCACACTGATTCATGATACTTCATAGATGGTTTTAGTATAGTTTTTATCTTAAAAAATTTAATAACAATAGCAATAAATGAGCTCAAAGTTTTGCAAAAATACGCCAGCTTTTCACTTTAGTTCAGTAAAATCCGCTAGGTGGCGTCGACATAAAATCGAAGCTACCTGCAACATAATTAAATAAGTGTGGTTATAATAGGCCGGAGCGTATCGATAGCTGTACAGTCGAGCTTCGGCAGCTCATCAAGCTGTTCAGAGGATGCTGGTGATAGTCCTGCAGCTGGGTATCCCGGTTACGGACGACACTCTTCTCCAAGGGGGAAGGGACCTAAGTGTTCCTTCACCCTGAATCTCGACGAGTGTGATCAAAGAATAATGAATTACTTCCAACCGATGCCGTCTCTGCCAGAATACCAGGAGACACATTTAGCCAGAGTACAATCTGCACCAACTCTTCAGAGTTGTGTGGCAGTCCCACCATCCCACCTGTTGTAGTTAGAGAATTTGTGGCTACAAATGTAAGCAAGGAAAAACAGCTCTGAGGGTCACGGGAACCACAACGGCTTTCTTCTTGGTCGACGCGTCCCCAACGCGCTTACCCACATGTTCCCGTCTAAAGATGAGCAATTGAGCAGTTGGTTATCCGGGGAACGACCCGAGACGAGATATTCTTTGGTCAGCGGCGTATCTCCCTCCATCACAGTCTCTGTACATCGAGACTCCCAGGGTAAGAATCAAGCAACCCGCAGCCAGCTCTTCATCATCAGGAATAATAATGAAGAATAGCCTGGAAGTTTCACCACTGGCGCTTTTTAGGGCCATTATAAGTATTTACGTTCCCTACTTAACCATCAATTTCATCGGTTCTTTTTAGGGGCCACCTAAGTGTAAACTACCTTGCCAACAAATACATTTTTATTACCATTTCCGAAAGCGATTCGTCGACTAAAAGACTATATTAAATAAAGACGGGCACTATTAAACCAAGTAAGCTATTCACTAGCAGACGTCACCTGCGGAGTTGTTCTTCGCAAGGCTGGAAAACCCGGTGACCGACGACTCTATATTACCCTCTCGACTCTAAGCATTCAACCAGGAATCACTGATCCTCTCCAAGGTCTGCGCTGGGCAAACCTATAACAGCTATAAAGGAAAAAAAACTTGAGCCAACGGGACAGCCTCCACTGGACAAGTATCACTAACCAATCTCCCCATCTAAGATCACCAAAACAACTGAATCTGAAAATAAAAAAGGTGCTTTAGACACCAACGTCTTCGACGTTATACCGGGAGACGTTGGGAAAGAGCACTACAACTAGCCCCAAAGCTTCGGACTTTGTAATTTTTCTCCCAATCAGTCTGGGTCTTCAACAGTAAGCCAGAGAAGATCACCCTGAGGTATCCAGGTCACAATTTCTGTTAACTGCAGTCAAGAAAGAGTTAACTTAAGAAGCTCACCGGTCTTTTTTAGGGCCATCGGACGTCGAACTACCTTGCCAACAAATGTATTAAAATTAACAAAGTTGACTGAAAATAGCCTTTAGGGGTCATAAAAGTCGTAAGCATGCCAATAGTCGCAAAAGGGTATATTGGAAAGAAAACTTCAAATGTATCTAATGAATACAATTTGAGGCGTCAAGAAACTGACGCAGAAAATTTATCGAGATTGAAACAGCAGCGTCAAAATCGACAACTTAAGAGTCCATTACGTGAGAGATCAGCTTTCCATTGTACCCTTACAGCAATCTCTGAAATCTTTAAAGATCCTACTTCAGATTTTTAAATAAGTAGAAAATGTATTTCTGTTTTTGTGGCAATAAAAATGTTGGGTTTAAGGTCCAGGACTTTGTTGCTCTGGTAATAAAATAGTGAGATATGAGAAAAAACAATTTTTTTTTAATATAAATTTTTTGGGGGTTTAAAATCTTAACAGCTTAAAAAAATAGCCCTTGCCGTGAATTACACAGAAGAAACTGTAAATCAACAACTTCTTATAGCCATCGATTATTTTATGGCATAAATTTTCAGCATAATTATTTTTTTGAATTTTCACACCTTATTATTTGACCAAATAAACTATATGGATTCCGAAAAAATATTTTTTAATAAGAAGATTTTTGTTCTGAGATGTATCGGGAGTATGTGTAAAATTTTCTAACTAAAAATGTTTCACATTACATGTCAACACACTACGGTGTTTTATTTAGTAAGTCTCGGGCGAAGCCGAGACAGGGGGGCTGCTAGTTCAACTATTATCCATAAGATTTAACACAGAAAATTAATGACAATGAGAGCAGCACTGTAGAAGCGCATAGAGAATACATGATACTAAAAGTTGTTTTATTCTGATCTAACTTTGTGAAATGTAGCGTAATCTTCATTCAAAAATATTTCTTTTGAAAGGAAAGTGAGATGTATGAAAAATTAAATTTTTGTCTTTGTTACAATTTATGTTATGGTAGTGACATGTTCAAAAAATGTATACAATTCATTGTAAAAAATGTTGTTCTTGATTTTTATTCGTGTGAGTAATAGTTGCTAACACTATGTATGGGAAATCCTTCCCACTGATATTCAAGCATAATCTATTACATGCAATCTCCATACGTGGATATATTTTTCTAGTATACGTATTAGTGATAGAAATATTTCGTAATTTAGTCAGAAAGAACAGTAAAACTTATTAGGCGTACGTAAAATGTGAGAAATATACATGAAAATAGAAGGTTCTCTTCAGGCTAGAAAAAGAGTGTAGGGTTTCAAATATTTCATAACAAATATTATATATTTATTTACTGCAAAGAATCAATGAATCACTTAGTTACGTTTATCTGAGATAATGCTTTATTGCTAAACCACAATAACTCCATAATTATATTGCTTTCAGCTGTGTTCTGTAAATTACATCTGAAAATATTAAATGATGTTGTCAAACATACTTTGTAATCACAGTATTTTTGTTGTTTTGACTTGTGTACGAGTCACAGTGTAGTGATACTGTTTCTCAATCGGTCACACACAATTCAAACCTACTATTATTCTTTGAGTACCTACCTACTATTCACTACTATTACATATTGTGTATCATTTGAGTGAAAAAAATGTATTTGTCATTGATATATGGCCATCCTCGTCAATTTTAAACAAAGGTATGCAATACCCATCCTTAATGTCTCATTTACATATACAACACAAGACGTACGTATAAAGCTAGGAAATTTACTTCTTGGAACGAAGGTAAACGGATTTTTGAAATATTGTCCGGTTTACGGGTTAAATAACACGACTTAATGATTTAGTTTTGCTTAATAGAGCCACTTCACCTAAATGGGCGAGGGCAACATCGGATGATCAGGTAGTACGACAACCTTCGAGAGCAGGGTCAGTCAGTGTCAGTAGCCAAGTTTGCCGAAAGTCGAGAGAGAGAGACGGTAATCGGCTCAGTCCATGGCGCGTTGTATCGGCACCTGAGCGCTTGCACCGTGTATTTATATAACAGCAGCCGAGCCAGGATCGCGGTTGCGTTAACGATTTTCCCCTTCCCCGCAGAGCCTCGGTCCGCTCGTTCGCGGCGGAGGCAAACTACTTTTTTACACTTGCGCCTCGCTCATTTTCTCTGTGCAAATAATGCTGTTTCGGCCCACGAGGCGCACAACACCGGTGTGCTCCTTAAGTGGAAAGCGCTCTTGGGTTCGAGCGAATGGTCCAACAGAGAGGTGTCTCTCGGGCGCGAGAGGAAGACAGGCCACTGGGGATAACGCGAAATTTCGCGCGTGAGACCTGAGCTGCTCTGCTTTGTGCCTGTAGTATTTTTTTTTCTTTCGAAAGACTCGGGCTTCGTTTTTAGGACGCTGTTTTTGCCGAGAGTCTTGCGCGTTGGGTAATGAAGCGGTTGGCTCTCGGGCGTAAAATTTTTAATATCTGTGTTTTGGACGAACAAAAAATTGCACCGTAATTTCTTTCTTTGGACTTGATTTTTGCGTTGCCGAGCTGCGCACGCGGGTACTTTGATTTTTCACTCGCTGCTTTGGTTCACAAGTATGTAGATGCCAGGTTGGGCCGTACAATATCTTCGAGCCTCGTTGAATTTTTTTTTTGCTACTACATTATTATTATTTACATTGAGTTATACCCTACGATCCATGTAACAATAACGTAAGTTTACCAAAATCAGTTTTCAGATTTATAATTTATACATGAATGGTAACTGTCGCAGATGTAATGATTATAGTTTAATTTGTCAAAAGTTAGGAGTTAACATTGTATTTATTTGAATTTAATCACTTTTATCGATATAATTCCAATAAATACAAAAAAGGGAACAAAATTACAAAAACATAAGCATCATTAAAAAAATTCGATGAACATTCCAACCAATTTTCACCACTTTTACACACCCACCCGTAACTCCTTAGTTTTACATAAAAACATGTGATGTAGTGATTCAGAGATAGAGAAAATCAGTGTAATATCTTCCAAAGTATCTCTACTGTGTCCGTCAAGAAGTTGTGAGATACAGAGGAGTACCCTTTTGGGACAAGAGCGTTCGATAGAGTTCAGTTGGCGCGCAGTTGACACCAAAGTCACATGTGGGCTACTTTTTTTTTATTGATAAGAAGGTCGAATAGGAAACGAGACCAAAGCTAATATCGCTGGGCGGTTGGCAACAGCACACACGTCGTTACGTATCTTGACGATTGAGCTTCGAGTAGAGCTCCAGAGGCCGCTTCGGTGATGGCCCAATACTTAGGCGATAAGAAAGCGTCGCGTCGTGTCTCTCTCTCTCTCTCCCTCTCTTTATCTCATTCTCTCAAAGACGCGTCTTCCCGAGGGGGAACAGAAAGGAAAGAGAGCTAGCACATAACGAGGGTGAGGCAAGGGCTGCTGGCCGTCTGACAGGCCTTGACTAATGGTTGGCCTGCATCAGCCGCGGGCACTGTTACCCTCAACGCTCTGTTACGCAGCGCGTGACTCCTTTCTCAGCCGGCCTTTTTCCTTCTTCTTCTTTCCGCCTCATCGTCTGCCTCTCTCTCTCTCTTTCTTCCATTCGTTCTTTCTTCCTGTCCTTCCTCGCTTCCTGTTCCCCCCCAGCATGCGAACTTTATCTGCGACAGCGTGCCAGAGGATCAGAGAGGCGTCACTAACGAAAGAACAAATGAGTTTTAGCGTTCAACGATTCGGAGGACAACCTCCACGACTACGATGATGCTGGTAATGATGATGATGATGATGATCATACTGATGATGATGATGATGGTGCTGGTGGTGATGTCAATGAAAATAATTAAAATAATAATTATAGTGGCGATGATCAGAGCTGGAGAGCGAATCTACATCTGATGTGGTCGGGGATCCGTGTAAAATCATTCGTTTGGATGCTCATTGAGCTCTGCCTCGTACTCCTGTTCGACTGATGGGCTAGGACATCACCAGCTCTGCTTTTATTACATTCATCTTGCCCGGCATGGTTGTTTGTGGTTTAAAAAACTAATGGGGCATGTGATAAAGCCTTTTTTCTACAAGAATTTAATTGGCTCAAACGGATAAAGCGGATTGTGGATTGCGAGCTAGAGAGACAACTTTATATTGATAGCTATAAGACTTTATTAATTCATCTCCTTTTCAAACAGCGATAAGATAATGGAGAAAATCTCTGTCACTCAGAGAAATTTTTTATAAATTTTATTGTAAATGTCCATAAAAATTACCGTGCGGAACGGTAAACGTGGGATTGTCACTCCGGACGTTTTACCTAACCTTAACAATTTTTACCGTTACGCCCAGTAAAAATCATCGGGCGTCCAACAAAAAGTCCCCTCACGACTCACGAGCCAAAGTTCACTGTAGGTAAAACAGAGACCACAGTTAACGTATTTGTTCTCAGTACGCGACAAAAAATGTTTTTTTTTTCAACTATTTGATTGTAGTACGCTACCACTTTACTCATTTTTTTATCAATTTTTTTTTTATTAATGTTACTGGTCAGACATTGTACCTTTTTCAATAAATATTTCTGTACAATAATTGAAATGTATCAATTAAATTTATTTAAAGATTTTTAAGATAAACTTATTTGACATTACAAGTGGACTGTCCGATATGCATAAGATTTAAAAAAAATGTACATACTACAATAAAGAATGTATAATACTATAATAATTTTATTGCTCCAAATACAATGCAATTAAACTATACGGTCTCTGTTTTACCTACAGTGAACATTCGCTCGTGAGTCGTGAGGGTGCCCAATGATTTTTACTGGGCGTAACGGTAAAAATTGTTAAGGTTAGGTAAAATGTCCAGAGTGACGACCTATGTCCCACGTTTACCATTCTGCACGGTAATTTTTATGGGCATTTACCATAAAATTTATAAAAAATTTCTGTCAGTGTGATATGCCCATGTATTCGAAAGTATACATGCTCGGGTTGTTGGAAAATAAGAACTTAAATATAATGTTTTCCTGTTGAAGAAAGTTAGATAAATATTTTGGTATTTTGAAAAAAAAAAATACTTTAAAAATGTGTTGAATGAATCTATTTAATGTAAGTTTCATGTGAATAAAATATAGGAAAATTGATTAACACTTTTAGTTAAGTAGAAAAAGAGAATCAATTTATTTCTAAATGTAGTTGACCAACACAGAGAGAACAGCATACCAATGAAACAATTTCATGTATTAATTTCGATAAAAGGGTTTCACGTAAATTAGGGCAAGTGAGTTGGAAATTTTTAAATTCCGTACTAGTCTGATAATTAAAGTAAAGTACAAGTAATGTTTTAGTGCAAAAAGTTGCAACGAATATGTTTTCGTGCTATTAGAAAGCAGCGGAATGCTTGAATTTTGATGGGCTTATGCCCTTTTTCGAGGAACGGAACTTATGCCCGTACTCCGGGAACTGCTCGTTCTTTTCGTTCAAATGATAAATTTACCATCAAAATCAAACGTAGGCAAATGCTTTTTGTCAAAAATATTTCGTACATTGCGGAAAAGGCCAATCAACGCTCGAGTTGCTTCCTTTCTCTTATTTTCTTCTTTTACTCATCCCCCCTCCTTCTCTCTTTTTTTCTTTCGTTTGTTCACTAGATTTACCACTGGAATCGATCGTAGGTGACTAAATGTATCGAAAATTTGTTAAAAATAAGTCAATATACCTCGATGGTCCCCTTAAACCGAAGGAAATCCGAATGACGGTGGACTTATACTAGTTTTCCGGGAATCATTTTTTCAGGAATGGACTTATGCTCTTCAGCACTTCTTGATATCTCACTAAGGGATACCGAATCCACCACTCACTCGATTTTTTCAAAAATGAACTTAACTGCTTTTTCCAGGAAGCCATAAGCATATTTGCTTGTTGCTATCATAAACAATTTTTTACTTTGTAAGTGTTGTCTAGACCCCGTAGTTTTGGTACAGTTGTCAATTTAGAATTAGCATAATCTAGTTAACTTTAGGGTACTTTTACCAGTGTTTAATAGTTATGTATTGCCAACTCACAACTTTTCGACACGCCCTTTATCAGTCTTTTACTTATTATGATTACTTTTAGTAATTAAGATAGCTGTATAAACAGACAGTATGGACCTTATAACTTGATAAATAAAATAGAAATGCTAGTAGAATGAAGAATGCTTGATTTCAACGGGATTCATTGTAATGTAAAGAAAAACAAAAAATCAAATCACTCTTTATAAGTCTACCATTTTTTTTTCTTTTTCCTCAAACTATCAATCAATACGTGCAGAGTATGGGCTGAAATTATACTTTGAAATATAATAAATTCACATGTACTCTTCCTTTTTCGATAAAATAGGTAGAAAGTTTAAATCATCCCCACACTATCCTTGTTTCCAGTAATAAGGAAAACGATAATATAGAGGTGTGCAGATGACAAAACGTCCAATAATAAAGTGAGGCACTTTTTTTTTAAACTCGGAATTCTCCCCCTCCATGATATTTGGTAAAAATTACTGAGACTCTGCCCCTTGCACGACATTTATTTTATAATTTTTAAAACAATTAACTGTACGTGACATATTACATGGTAAGAAATTTAGTTCATTGTATTAAATGACAGCAAAATATTAATTTACATGCAAAAAACAAGAAGTGAAGGAAAGTTTATATTTTTCAGGCTTATTTACACGAGATTTCTAATAAGTATGTGTAAAACATAATTTATGCACACTGTTAACTGTTGATTGACATCATACAGTTGCAGTATATAATGTACATGTGACGATATGAGTGACTTTACTTACATGGGCAGTAATCGGTAATAACATTTTTATGAAAATCATAAAGATGTCAAGAAATTTTAATCGATATCCTTCTCTTATGAAATTTAGTGAGGTTTTGCTGGAACCCTCTATCCCTCTTTATTTCGCGGAAAGACTGGACGATTCTTATTTGAAATAAGCTACTCAGAACACAAGAGGTACAAAAACAATAACATTAAGAAAAAATTAGTTATGAAATTAGATACCTTTATAGACTCAGATTCAGAAAAAGCAAAACTCCGAGGAACAAGGATACCAAATTTATAGTCAGGACATTGGCTTAAAGCAAAAAATTAAAAGTCAAACAAATGGAAACGATAGTGTGGAGATATATAAATAGACGTATTATTTCCTGTTCATCAATAAATATTACTGGTTTATTTGATGTATGTTTTTATTTAATATTTAAGGATTGCCTCAACCGAAAAATGACAACTGCAGCAGCAAAAGGCGAAATATTTTGGAGGAAAATTGAAAAAATTTTTGGAGAAGTACCACAATACGTTAAAAATAGTTTTCGAATTGGCCATCTTGACAATGATGTTGTTTTTAAGAAAATAGATAAAGATGTTTTACACTTAACATCATAACACTTCTGTTCAAAATGCTGATGTGGGAGGAACTGCTGACACTAATTTTTTGCGAAAATAATATCCTTGTTGAAAAAAAACAACGTAAAAGCTGCTCCAAAGACGCTTAGAAGTTGATTGACTGATGCAGAAGTTAACATTAGTATTGAAAATTCCTTAGTTTATGCTAGACTAACTTGCTCAATCTGCAGTGATACATTGAAATGCCCTAAGAAGCAAACTAAGTGAGACGTGCACAATTTTCGTCGACATATTCGTATACATTAAAAAAAAAGATTAGTAATAAAACGAAAACAAAACCTGCAACTCCCGGAAAAACAGTAATCAGTGGTCGCGACAGAATCATTGAAAAAAAAACAAATATCTAATAAAAAAACGAAGAATGCTAGTAATAATGTTATATAAACTGAACCCACTAACACTTCAACGAATATAAATGATATAGCAACAAAGATGTCAATGTACACAGATGAACAACAAACATTTGAGGAGAATGTACGTGTACAACAAGTTGCAACTGATAATTATAATTAATATGTGCCATCTGCGATTCAAAATGAATTAGCTTACCAAGATCAGGAAACATTTGAAAATTTAGATTCCGGTAATATTATTAGGTCATCATTGAATTTCTTGAATTGTTGAACTGCTTTTAATTGCCATACTGTTTTAATTTTGAATTTTTTTTGGAATATTTAAATTCTATAAATAAATAGTTATTGTTCATTTTACATATGTATTTAGATTAATTTGTATTAAAAAGCAGACGTTTAGCCTGATAAGTTGTAGTCATGACCTAACTACATTCATTATTTCTTATTTTCAACATTAGACTATTATTATTTTTATTACTATTATTATTATGACTACTGTTATTGTTACTGTCATAATTATTGTACTAAACAAAAAATAATAATTGAAAATGTATACAAGGAAGTCTTCACATTTCAGTAAAAAGGATAAGAGAATATTTTTTCAATTTTTATTGTAAATACATGAGCTCCTAAAAAAGAAACAAATGTAGTTAGAAAGCATGGATTTTTTATATTTAAAGAGGGGATGAAAACGGGATATTTTTAGTCGATTGCCTCATATATATTAAATATTTTTCCAAAGAAATTAAAAAAAGATTTGTCTACTACTTGTCATACTAAATTATTTAATCAGTTAGTACTTGAATGTTGTGTTGATTACGTTATTAACCAAATAATATGAATAAATCGAATACTTAAAAGCATTAACTTTTCAAATTTTATCAATAAAACTCAACTGGTTGATGACTTTTACTTTACTTATGCTATAATAGTTCCATTATAAAATTCATATAATCATCCAATTCTACAACCTTTAACAAAGGTTGCTATTGCATGAATCATTTATTATTTTATGTCTTCGATACATTAACTCTTTTCAGTTATTTTATTTTCTTAGTCCTCACATTAGACTCTTGGTCTCCGCGGTCCTCACAGTCTTTACACTAGTCATCTAAGTCCTCACAATCCTCACACTATTCCTCTCAGTCCTTACAGTCCTCTCTATAGACTTCACAGTCCTTATATTCCACTACTTTCATTCGCTACACTGAGTGATTAGCTCTTCGTAAATGGATACTGAGATTTTACTCCAGAGCCAAAAAGACAGATATAAATACAAATATGAAGATACACGATTTTAGTGATAGAGTCTCTTTAAAGTGATGAACACCGAAATACAAGCACAGTCGTCATGATTTGACTTGCGGCTGTATCTTATTCCTATTCTTTATAATATTGTCAATCTTTAGCCCTTCTATATGCTACCACTTTTGCTGCACATGATCATTTACAGCTTGTATCTTGTATCCCTTTATATTTTTAATCCCTTTACATCTTGTATCCCTTTTTTGTTTTTCAAGAGTTTTTTTTGGCAAATAAAGTATACGTAAAAAATACCATAATTTTTTAATAGGTATACATATTTTATCAAATTGCCGCCTCGAGTGCTAAAAAGTCAGGTGTGTACATATCTTACTAGTTAAAAGTAATTTTTTTTTATGTACTCACACGTTTAACGGAAAATTAAAATTTACTGACAGTGTATACAATTAATTCTAGATGATGTACGACTAACATTTCTACCTGAATTTAAAAATCGAGAAAAGAAACTGGCTAACTACATGATAATTATTTATTTTTTATTGAGACAATTGGAAGGGTGACAATAAAAATTTAAATAACACTGTTACTTAGTAATTTTGATATTTTCTTTGTCATTTATCAATTTAAGCAGTATAAATATTTTATGAACTGAAAGTTAAAAGAAAATTATTGTTCAACTAAGAGACAATATCAAATTTAGAGTATCTTGTATAATGTGGCTTACAGTTATACATTCTACCGAAAAAATGAAAATTAATACATGGTTATAAATAGTTTGTACGTAAGAATTAATTATCATACCATATGATTTGCATACCGCAGGAATATCACCATTCTAAAACTTATTCTTATTATCTGTAAAAGTACAACAAATGTTAAAAAAAATTGTGTACCCTTAATTGTATAGGTTTACTAAGATGGCACTTGCATGAAGCATGAAGTAAGCATTGTTAACTTTTAGTTTTGTTCTTACTCTTGTTCTAATATTGTTGATATTCTTTAAATTTACATGATGTACATAAACATAATGATTGTATAGCCATAAACATAAGATCAAAATCATAAATCACAAAAATGACGTTATTAATGAAACTAACAATTTAAATCGTTAAGAAAATATTACTATATCATTAATTAAATAAACTATATAACCTTTTCTATCCATTAAAGCAATGTAATTTTTCAAATCTTTACACTATTTCTATAAATATAAAAACATCTTATTTTGTCGGTGTAGTGCAATATCTGTCTATCTTATTAACGTAAAAAGAATCAACTATCTCACTAAAAAAATTAGACAGTTATTTCGCAGTTGTCTAACAACTGACAATAAGAAAACGTCACTAACAATGAGAAAATAATTATTTTGGTATCAGAAACAAGAATCCACTGTGCAAAATAAAAGGAAATATTATACTATTTCGCAATGAGGGGTAGAATCTACTATGCCAAAATTGAAGGCAATAATTTGACATGCCACAATTTAAGATCAGAATACTATATCTCTGAATGATGGGCAAAAACCAAATACATATGTTAACGTATCTTTTTACTTGAGTATGCAGATTTTTCTAGTAATACCACGTTTGGAAATTAATCAATGTAACAATCCAACCAACCCAACTAGAAATTGCCATTGCACGTAACAAAGAGCTCGTGTTCAAGTTTTTGTTATTAATATTAGTTTCAATTGTAGCATAAGTATAAAATATTACGGTTATTGCCAATTCGCCTTTTAAGTTAACAAATGACATTTTGGAAGCGCATTTATGCATTTTTACCACCATACCACACCACACCGGTCAATAAAGCTGCTGCTGTACGCTGGTATGGTATAAATAGTTACTCGCTTGGGTGGATAAGTGGTAAATCATTCATGATTCCTGACGCCCAGGGGTGTTATGGGGAAGATGGGCTAACTAAATTTTTAAAGAAAAAATTGGCGTCAACGAAATGGTGAATCTAGCTTTTCATTTGCAAAAAGAGATATCTTCTAAATTCTCTCGTACTACTTAAAACCGTAAGTACACACATCATGTCAGGTAGTAAAGAATCCTTTAGTTTACATCTTTATGTGTGCCGATCATACTATTTTAAATTATCGTTTTATTTTGTTTCATTCAAATTGACGGTAGCTTCTATTGGCCAGGTGCAAGTGATGGGAGGGGATAGATGAGTCGACGCCAGCGTGCGTAGTGGTGAAAACAGGAAACCTGGGGTACCAAATTACTGTTATTTTTGTTTAATTATGGAACGAATAACAGTATATTTCGTGAAATTTACAGATGTTATCGTCACGTATGCATAAATAAATAGTATCAATTTTATGAAATTGCAGTTACACAAATGTAAAAAAATGAACTATGTGGTGCTAAAAACGGTTGTAAAATGTTTGAATGTAACAATATATTAATGAAGCCTCGTTATTTTTCGATCCAGATCACACTCTCATAAGCAGATGGCTAAAAGAAAGATAAATACGCGAAATGAGACATGATCATTGTGATTTCTATTATTTAAACGTTTATGAAATATGGGTGTAAGAAAGTGTTGTGCCGTTCAGTATAACAGTAGGGCAAAGACAGATTATAGTAAAATTACATAAATTTCGATGATTATCCAACTGTAAATAAAGGTAATTTTCATGTGCATTGCAACTTAGACAATTTTCAAAATAATCTGAATAAAATGTACATGCAGGTTAACTTTGTACGGGAGCTGAAGTTACCGAGGTCTGCCTTATTACGACGGCACTTGTCAAATTGCTAACTCCATCACTTTGAAATTCTGTAACATCGCACACATGACTATTTCAACCAACTGTTTACCTTTTTTTAAGGCTTCAGAGTTAAAACAAATCCAGTGTATAATATTCCTAAAGCCTGTTTTTATGATAACATCCATTATCAGATGAATAAATACACTGATTTTTGGCTAATTAATTGATTATTACCAAAAGTGTGCATCGGTGTATGCTGTTGACATATAATGTGGGTACCCGCGGTTGCATGATTTTGACACCAAGGGTGACGCTGCATGACATGCACCTGGCCAATAATGTGCAGCTTTATATAAAATCGAGAAATTTGTTGAATGTAGTTGTGGCCCAGGAACACATGGTTTCGTTTGTTGAAGTATGAAAAATTTTAGTTTTTGTCTGTCTTTGTTTTTGACTTTTTATATCTATGCATATAAATATCTTCATCTCAAAATACAAACATACAATTAACAACCGTTTCTTTTTTAGTTTATGACTTCACCTGTCTATTGTTCTAAAATTCTATGTTTGATGTCTTTCTTTAAATTTCCATTCCATGATCATTTTTTTATTTTTATTCCATCTATTTTAGAAATTCCAACACTGCATTTTTTTCGCTTTGGTTATCTGTTTGTGGATTACTTGTCACTAAATATATTTTTCTGCAACTTCAAGTCCGTACCTTTGACTCTGATTTACAATACTACTTTTGATTGATATTTCCAATTTGCAGATGATCAGCGCAACTTTCCCTGGATCTTTACATCGTTTTATTGGCCGTAATTCTCGCTTACATTTGAACTGAATATCTTTGTCTCTAATTTTATGTATCCATCTCTTCTCTACAGTTTTAATCTTCATTACATGTATTTGTTTCTATTCCCTTGTCTACATCTCTTTTTCTTTAACTTTTTTTATCTTGTACTTTTTTTTATTAAGATTTTTATTTGTATGGTTTCAACTTCTGGTCAGTACGCCTGAGTATTTTTTTCGGCCTCCAGCTTATTTATTTTTGTATTATTCCTTGGTACATTTTTATTTATTATTTTAATTTTAATATGTTAGTAAATTTTTAATTGTAAGTTATTATGCACGTAATTCTTATAAATATTATACAAATATCGTTAAAATATCGTTATGGTAACTTGAAATTAGTGATCCGTCAAGAATTTTTGGAAATTACTTATATCATGTCAGCATATTTAATTACATATATTTACTATGTTTACATTTGCGCAGCATGTCTTTTACATACGCTTACACGTACTATTCAGTAACTGTACATACGCTGTTGTTCGAATTTGGATTATCTGATAATTTGTAGTTGTTAATTTACATAGTAACTCGTTATTTTTTTTTTTTAATTTGACTAACGCAATGAATTTTTTAAGTGTAATTAACAAAATCAGTTATTTGCCAAAACACTTGTCAGCAGTATTGTGACAAGTCACTGTAAAATTTTATGACTGCGACTTTGATATTTCTTATGCAAATAGCTGAAAATCAAATCTATATAAAATAAAATAATACATATCATCTTTTTGTTTTAGCTTGTACTCTGACTGTAGATGCTACATTTATTTGATTGTGAAAGCTGTATGTTTTATCAAATAAATTTTTTAAATTTTTAGCAACGACTATGTAAATGTGTTTTTGAAGTAAATAGGTAATTATTTTTTTTAATGAATAAAAAAAATACACATAAGAGTTAAATATAAAATATAATGAAGTAATTTAAAAGAACATATCGAATAACGGAGGTAATTTTTTTTTTTCAAAATAGTAAGTACTACTTTCAGATACATTTTGTATTTTAATCAATAAAAATTAAAATTTACAACATTTCTATGGTTTCACCTTAACAAATGTATAGTATTGAAGAGTTTTTAAAGTGATTGATTTATCGACAAGACTGTTTAGGTACATGGGATCTTTTTTACTAATGACACGCAATTTTCTGATGTTAGCAAAATATCGTACCTATAAGGGGCAACGAATACAAGTACAAAAAAGAGGGAAAAAGGGGCGAAATGTCATGCAAAGTAGAGAAGTAATCCTCGCAGAGGTGTCCTTGGTAATTCGCAGCTTTGCTCGTCAATCATTGCCAGAGTCGCATGCAGGCACAGCTAGCAGAAAATTTTTCAACTGTTTAACTGTATACATTGCACGCACGAATTCGCGAGAAAGTCACAGAGACAGAGAGAGATAGAGAGGAGAAAGGTGAGGGGGGGGGCGGTGAGGGATAGAGAGAAGGCGGACGGAGGAAAAGAGGAACGGGAGGTCGTGAGCACTAAAGGGACAAAAAGAGGAATGGTCGGGAAAGAGCGGGAGAAGGCGAGTATGCGAAGCTCGAGAGACAAAAAGCCGGTGGTACGGCGAGCGAAGAGGATGAGGAGGATGAAGATGAGGCAGCGCACCAGAGGAGGAGGCAATAGCAGCGGCGGCGGCAGGACCGGGAGATCGCTAGAGCGGCTGACGCGCGGCAAAAAGCTCCGGCGCTGTCTGGTGCGCTTTTTGCGGCCACCCGAGTGCGCGCGTTCAGTTTCCAACAACCGACGCTTCGGAGCCCTTGCTCTCCTCCTCCTCCTCCTCCTCCTCCTTAGCTCCCCCGACTCCTCCAACGACCGGCCTGCATTGGGTCCTCTGCCTCCCTCCGGAACCCTCCCGCAGTACTTTGCTCCACAAACGCGAGCAGAAGCTTGTAGGTATTGCTTTAGATATGACACGGAATTTGCGCAGATCGCTTGTAGATAATATGCACCTCAGGTTCGCATCGGCTGGGTTTTCATTTGGAACACAGCTATTGCAACCCTCGCGCTGTAGCGCCCGTAGTTGCTCACTTGCTCTCCCGAGCTGAACCGGACTCTTATCTTCGTGGCTCCCTTGTATCTGCGTGTTTTTTAAAAAGCACGAGGTATCGGAGGCTGGCAATTACTACCGATTTATTACTTGTCCCGATGGTGTTCTACGTGTTTATGCTCCCCATAGTTCAAAGCCAACGTTTTACCAACAACTAATTACTGTTTTATAACCCTACGCAATCTCCTGCCTCTTTCAGGCTCCGGCTTTAACATAAATTTGCAAAATAATGATGCAAATGCGTTTTTGCGAAGAATCCAAATTAGCATTGTGGTGGGGTGTTTGTTGTTTGGGAATAAATCTGGGGTCATGCGCCATTATTCAGCAATTAATCGGCACAAAGTGGAGTTTTATTATGCTACGAATCAAGGAACATGGCCCAAGTTGATACAAATGACCTAATGATTTGATGCAACGAAAAGTATCAGTCCGATGAGTCACAGTTGCTAATTCCTGATGCATATGCATTGTAGTCGCATTGAGGTGGTGCACGAGGGTGCACACCCCAATGGGTTCTAAGCATTTTAAATTCACCAATATGCTGAGTGGTTCAACGTAACAGACAAACGTAAGCGCACGTGCGAGATGTACAGTTTACCGTTGCATTTGATGCATCGAAAAATATAATTGATGTGACTAATAAAATATGGTTGCGGAACTCGTGATTGAGTAAAATGTGAGACTTTCCTACTTAAGTTGGAGCTGTAAATCGCAACAAACAATTTAGTTGGTAAAACAAAATTGATAGAAAATCTGTGGAACTGTTGACTATTGTAACAAGTCGAAAAATTATTTGATTATTTGCTATCCATTTTTCATATGTCACTGTAAATGGTCTATTATATAGTTGGTGCTTTTCTTCCACAATTTTATAGTATGCTATGACAAAAAGTAGTAAGTTGATACTTACATTTTTGCACGATTTTTCGTACGAGTATTGAAATTGAGGATGGTATTTATTAATGGACCTAGCCGAAAAAATCCTTTTTTATCTGTATAACTTTCAGGGTTCTCCTAGAATTACAGAGTCATCTCCTATAATTTCCACGAACTCATGCCCCAAGTAATTAGTTACACGAATATTTGTCAGCAAAGAAATTCCACACCCTCACTCTTCCACTTCAATGTTACAAGCTATTTTGTTCGTATATTAACTAATCATTCGGACATAAAATTGTATTTTTTTTAGAATGTATGGATGAAACAATATTTTAATTCAATTATTAAGTATAAATGTAAGTTTATATATGATAATATATTTGTATACAAATTTTCAAGCGAATGATTGAGGTATATCTTCTTGGAGCTGTGCAAAAAGTTGGTTTTCTAATAAAACTGTAATCTACTGCTACTAATAATTAATTATAGTGTTACTATTATTTTTTGATTCGTACTCTTCATTTAGTACAAGCGTTGCAAGTTGGATGTAGGGAAGTAATAATACTTTGAGCTATGGATTGGTTACCTTGTGTGTTTAGTAGAGTTTGATTTTTATTTCATTTTATTTTAGTCAATACATTTCATAATATTTCACACACTTTTCAGTACTTAACTACTCATGATTGGCGTCAATAATAGCTTACTGGTTGGAGTATTTTAAGATCTATTATACAATTTAAATTGCACATTTTTTCTGAATTTAAAAAAAACGAATGGTACAAAAATGAATCAGTCAGTATATAAAAAAAATTTTTTTTGTATGAAAATAATCTGGAAGAATACTGTTTAAACTCTTTTTTTCTGTAAAACTTAATAAATACCTAAAAATGTGTATTAAATGGATGTTGATGTAAAATAAAGTTTATATAATGTATACGGAATCCTATAGACTTGTGTAATTTTTCAGACCATTTTGAAACTTCCATAAAGTCTATAAAATATTTTTTTGTAAGTAACATATTTTTTTTTTAATATTGTAATATTTTTTGTCCTTGTGTAGTTTTGGAAGGAGTTGGTATACTTATAATTTTATCAAATAGTGCCGTTACGGCACATGCAAGGATATACAAGTTTGATTTACTATTAAGTCCAAGAATTAGGAGAGATTTTTCACTCTATAAATTTCTTTTATACACTAATTATAAGTTTGGTTTACGGTAAAGCATCATTAACAAAAGTTGTACAGATGAAGCTTAACTTTATCAGGTTAACAATGACTACAACCATGATTTTTGTAAAAGCATTATTTCTGTATTTCTTAGCTAATTTTGAAGTCTAATTTTTTCACGAATTATCTTGCATGCACTAAATTTTTTGCCTTTGAATGTTCTCCAGTTATTATATTTTAATCACCCTTTTGTTGATTGTGATAAGAATTGCCTTTTTTACATAAACTCCATTAATTTTCTAGTAAAAATTTTCTAGCCTATATTTTTTATAAGACGTAGCCAAATAAAAAAATTGTCAGTTCAAACTTCGGAAAAATCTTTCCCAGGGAAGCATACTACGTAATTTTATGCATAGTATCCGAAATATGATAACAGGGGTGCGTGGAGAGAAAATTTTTTTAGGGAAGGGGGGACAAAACCAGGGTCCTGCAGCCCCACCTTGCTGCTTATTCTTATTATTATTTTTTTTTTCGAACACTTTGTTAAGACTACGCGTAATGCTTGTTACCGCGCGGTGTGAGTTGTCGACCATGTCTAGGCTGCCCTCTCCGGGGCTTTAGGAGACGTTTGTACGCCTGAGACAACAGTTGTATTGCCTGGATGATCGATGTTGGTGCTTCAAGTTTTTTGACGTTTAACTATCATACAATGTTTGAGCTAGCTTTGCATATTTTTTCTACTGTTCAAGCTTTATAGTGCTTTCAAAACCTAATTCTAGTTGTACATCAAATAGTCACTTATTGATTGGTGTCACATTTAATGTACCTTTCATTCAGGCTCCATTTATCTCTACCAAAACAGTATAGATCTTCTTTTGAGAGATTCATTCTTTTGTCAGTCAAATGAAACTAAATAAAAATCATTTCAATAGTTTTGAAGTTACAAATTCTATCAATTACTTTTTGTATCGACCATGTATGATAATAATAGACTTAGCATCCTCAAGCATGCGGCTTTTTCGATTGTTTTGTGACCAAACTGCTATAGCAACTAAGAACCCGAAGCTGTACAGCAGCTCTAATCTTAGGGATAAGTTTGGGGTCACTGAAAATGGAGCAGTTTTTTGACTTGGCATATTTTTCCTGGCGAGTTTCAAGGCCTTTAATTGTGGGTAGTTGCTCATCTAGAAGCTTGTAGGATTCTTTTTTCTAAAATTTTTAGGTTTGTGAAATCTGACCTTCTTTTTTTTCTTTGGGTAATCTTTCTGTCTTGAGCATTACCGTGAGCAAGACTGAGAAATTTATTCATAAGGATCTAGACAGATCGAGCAAAGTGACCGTAATAGCTAACTTTAGAGTTTTTATGAAAATTGATGAAGTATAAACCAATAACGATAGCTCACTTTAAGAAAAATAAGAGTTAGATCATTATTTTCCGTGACTTGAAACATGTGTAAGGTCTTTTGATGCTGTACTTATAGTAACATAATAAGCTATACAAAGAGCTTATAAATAACGTTATCCGTGGCATCCCTTTTGCTTATTTATTTTTTTGAAGTGATAAATGTGCATTTTAATGTCTTCTTCCTCGTAGAAAGAATCCGTAGAGCTAGTATACATATGCTGGGTTTTTTCCGTTTTACAAAGGGATATGTGACTTCATTGGTACAAAAAAAAAGGAACGATGCATTATAGTGGTGCCTGAGAGCGTGTGCAGCAGAGAAATGTTTCTTTTTTTTTTATACATTAAACCAGTGATGCAATTTGCACAATGTAAGGATACTACACATTGATCTCGATAATAAGTTGTGAAATATAATTTAAATGTTTCGTTACTCAAAAAACCGGCATGATCGACGGCATCTAAAATGAAAAGAAATCAATTTTTTTTTCTTTATCAGATGGAAATGTTTTCAAATGAAAACTTTTGCACCAAAAAAGTCACAATAGCCATTTTTGGAGAACAAAAAAATAGTTGGTACAACCTTGTTTGAGTGCAAAAAGGCATTTTATTTTTGAGCTGCTCTAAAGACACAAAATAAAAACATCAAGCACGGGGTTATTCAAATCGATAAGAGCATACCTAAAATATGACTTGTCACATACACGCACCCGCCCACGCTTCCTGATATACTCAGAAACATGACTTATTTAAACTGTCAATATCATAAAGTTTTCTTAACATATTAATATTAACAAGTTAATATTTAACAAGTTAATATTTAAGACATTTACTAACATTAAGAACGATGATCCATGATGGTTTTATACATTTGGCATTACTGAAATGAATACATAATTTGTTACTTAATCGGAGACATTCTGAGTTATCTAAAAAAAAATTTATAAGAAAAAAATTCAGCATTTTTGTTGATTTAAGTAAAACAGTATAAGAAAAACGTCCAATATTTTTAAAAATTGAAATATGAAAATATGAGTATGAGAAACCATTGTGCCATTTAGTTGGGAGATGTTTTGTACATAGTTTTCTGGGTGAGGATAGATCTTGAGACTAACAGCTACATAAAGTGTCATTGAATTACAAGCTCATGTTTCAGCCACCTGATCAGTAAATGAAATAATTTTTTCGCTATTTAAAATTCCAATCTAGACGAAGATATTTGACAAAAACAAGTTGTATTACAATGAGATGGACTATTATTATCGATGACACGTGAAGTCAAGTTAAAATTTATGGTTAAAAACTGAATTTTGTACAATTGTACTATAATTTTCCACCGTACCTACATCTAATATTTTGCATGGTGATGAAAACACATGATTACTCATTTACCACAACTATCGATTTTCGAACCGTACACTCAAGTTCCACAAGTATTTTCCTACTGGATGATTCTATAGTGTCACTATTGGCATTGGCTATTGATATCCAAATAATAATCAGAGAATTGTTTGCCACATGATGAAATTCGGACTGTTTCACATGCAGTGAAAAACACACCCTAGGCCCAACTAGAAAACAGTCGTTTTGTGCGCCAAATGAGTCCATACATACATTACAACAATTATTGCTTCTGAAAAAATTGAAGACACTAGTGTGGAGCAACCATGTTGAAATAAGAGGAGAAAGTGCGATGAGCTACTGTACGGGATAAATCTTGCAAGCACGTGCAATGAATCATGGCAGCACGTTGCATCAGTTTTTGCGGATCGGTTTGTACGCTTGCACGTTAGTTGCCTCCCGCAGTACAAATAACACGTCCCTTGGCTGTCTTCCTCTAGAGAGCCAGAACCGGGTACAATAATCTTTCGTAATGGGCGCGCGTAAGTCATATGTATTGTACGGGTAGCTCGGGGAGTCACAATTTAGTCAAAGTGGAAGAAGAGGGACGGCGAAGGGGTAGGCTTGGCTGTGGTTGAGGCAAATCGTCTAACCCGATATAAATAGGTTTATTTCTTGCTTGCCTCAGTTTAACAAAGTTTGGCGGCGTCAAGGAGAAGGAAGAGAACAACGACGCCAGCCAGTCATCACGCGTACGTATATAGATATAGTCGAGGTAGGAGTATGTAAGCCGAGGCACGAGGGACTTCTGGGGCTAGACTGGCATAAGAACAAAAAACACCCTGTACCAACTACTTATTCTGTAGCTCGTGTATACAGCTTTTCCAAAGAGTGCAGCTGATATCCTTGCAACTTCCTTTGAGAGCCTACACAACATTACGATACACAACTATCAATGCATGCATTGTATTCACAAAAATAAAGTACAAAGCACCATCGATCGTACGCCTGGGGTCACGATAATACATCTTGATATTCAATACGCTCCATTGACTCTGGATTATTGACATCTTAATGTAGTTTCATTTCAGAGCTTGGATGAAGATAAAGACATGAGTATACTCAAGACTTAGATTAGTGACTAATGACTAACTCACGACGTCGTGGAATAATTTATTTTTGCTTCTAAAAAGACAAATGAAGATGAGTTCAACCAATAATGGTTGCGAAAATGAAGTCACTATCCATCTAAAAAATAATAAAAAAACATCTGTCTTACATCTTACTCTTACATGTGATTATCATCTTACTCTTACATCTTACATGTGATTTTTGTTGTTACAAATACTTTGTAATTCAAACGAAAAAATTTATCAAAGGACTTGAATGAAAAAAAAAAGAAGTAATAGTAATAATTATTTAAGATGGTTTAACATAATAGATAAAATGTATAATATATTTTATAGAAATTCAAATAATGTGCTACGTGCATATTTGTAATAATTTTATGTCCACAACAAGTCTTGGGAAAAAATTCTGTAGCCCCAGAAAACTTTAACGCAAAGTGTGCCGACGAGCAAGGTAGTATTGTACATGACAACGGTGGTAAAAGATCCGCGACAGATTGGAAATAGCACTTGATCCCACCAACTGCTGTTGGAGCGAGACTAACGCGATAATAAAAGGCTCAAGTATTACTGCAAGCGAAGGCCACCGGGACTTTTTGCTACTTTTTTCGAATCCTCCTGCGACTGCGAATCTTTTGCGCAGCTCCCGAGTGACCTTTTCCTCACTCCTTGTGTCTGTTTCCCAACTACTACCTCACTAGTTCTCAAACTACCTGCTACTTTCCTTTCATTCGTCGATTCGCTCCTTTTTTTCATCCTGACCTCGGCGCCTGCCGGTAACCGATCTTTTGTTTTATTTTCCCAATTTTTTCCTGCTTATATTCCGATCACATGATATTACGTAACTTTAGTCTTTATAGCTACTGAATGCGTTACAAGATAAAACATATGGGCACATTTTTTTACCAACTCATTATTGTAAAAATTTTATACACCAATCAAGTTATCTTGTAAGTTTAAAAATTTATGAACATTTTGAAACTTTTTCGACCCATGAAGAACTCATCCTAATTCGACTGAAATACTAATTGCTTATTACGTTTCCTGACCAATTTTCTTGACCTTTCCTTGTTAGACTTACTAGATTCAAACGCTTTTTATCGCTGTGTAAATGGGTATATTGTAGCTTTATCGCAATATAAGATACAATCGAAGTAGTAGAATTCTCATTTCTGCTTAAATTTAGGATTGTTATGAGTATTTTTAGTACACCTTTTTTCAGATAAAAAACCAAGATTTTCCATAGAGAAAAATGAATTGTTCGGATCGTGATAAGGATGATAACTGTCTTCAGGATATAGATTTTAAGTAAACAAGGGTTAAAGTATAACGTTTTGTATAACCTCGAGAAAACACTATAAATATCCTGATTGAAGTGAAACGCAAGAACGAATGATAATTTATCAAGTTAATGTGTACAGTTAAAAAATTAAAAATACGATGCTTCTGCGTGAAAATACTAAATATAATGAATTGTGCACTATTATAAATGAGTTGATGTGTATTAGGATGATTGTTATTTAGAACTATCGAAGTTAATTCATAAGTGACGCATTTTTACATTGTAATAGTTAAAATATTACACATAGTATAACGTTTTGAGAAAAGCTATTGTGTTGTAGGTCAAACCACATTCAATTATGTGATTTCATACTTGTAATTGTAAAATTATACGGGACTTGAGACAATTCTACGTTTTTTATATACTTCCTACGTTATTATATTAAATTGTGAATCATTTTTCAAAATATATGTAAAAACTGCATGTGACTCGAGATTGTTTTGTACTAAAAATCATCGAAATAACTAAACAAAAAATTGTCAAAATATTTAATAAATCTTCAATATTTTTGGTTCATTTTTATTTTTACGATAACATTTCCAGCTCAAGAAAGAAGAGAATCAGATGACGTCTTAGTTACCATAATGCCATACAAGATATCAAAACTGTTTTATTTATTATTAAACAAACTAATAAGGTTGTGAGTAACTTTCACATCGTTTCCAAGGTTTTTAAAGTTGTTAAATGAGATTGAACTGTACAAATTATGGCGTCACTTTTTATAACATAGTAGCTCAAATATTTGAGCTTTGTTCATTAACAAAAAAAATGTAGATTGGCCAATTAATCAAATAAATAATACGTTTAGTTTCGAAGAAATATGTATATTGTTCACGATATTGAAATACGTTATTTTTTCACAACCTATTTGGAATTGAATAAGAAAACATCTCAATGTTGTTATTATACAATTTTTACGATTTATCTATGCTCACGTTGAGTCCAGGTAAGCTGGCGGTACTATCGTGTTATCCAGAGGGAGGCACTGTACACATCACATCACGTTATAAATCTGTAGATTTTTAAAGTCTGAGGCGAGACATTTAATTTCAAGTCAACCTGAACTACAATCAACTATTGTTATTATTATTACTGTAGTCTGTAGTTAAAGGCCTTATGTAGAGGTTTGTGATTATGGCCCTGGACATCCAATCTCTTATTTATATCTACCAATTTTAAATTGATTGAACTAGAAGCAGTTTCAAATAAGTTTTCTATGATGATTCATGAACGTGCATCCTCCCCTTTTAAGCAAAACTGTATATGTAAGACAATGCTATATAATTTTGTCTGGGCAAAAAGTCACCACTCATAAATCATTTAGAATAGAATATAACTTTTGAATCCAATATGAGGGTGGTATGATTGTGAGTAGGTCTCATAGTGTATGTATGGTACTATGTCTATAAGTTGATCAAGTTTTTTGGTCAACTCAAGTAATTGTTTCCAACTGAGTCCCCATTTTTTAGACAGTTTCGCATTCCGAATTCTAGCTGGTGGTTTGAATTTAAACAAGTTTTATTGAAGATACAATAACCAGATCTCAAAAAATAGAATTTTTTGCACTACACATATTACTCTAGTATGCAACGTAGACGTATGCAACTCTATAATGTGAAATAGATGCGAAAACGGGAAAAAATTATTTTTCACTCGCAAAAGAAATAAATTCATACTTTATACAACAAATTTTTACATTAAAAAGTCGTAGAGCTTAAAATGAAACTTTTTCGTTTTGTTAGTTTTTCTCTATAGTTCTATCTTCACACTCTAAGAAGTAAAAATCATTTTAAAAAGGTCAAACACTCATTTAATTTTTCTAGATTACTTTTGTAGACAAAGTATTAAACATAAAAGATGTAGATCAACACTTCAAAACTACGTGACAAAAGTCTATGAAATTCAGAGATTGTTAATAAAATAGGCCAAATTAATTTGCTATCTAGAAATACTAAGGTCATCAATATAATTTTGGAGAAAATTGCTTCCAAACAGTCAGCAATTTAACACGTAGATTTGTAGGAATCGTTAGTAAATTTACTGTATGTACACAATTTACCTCGAACTATGAAGTTTGCATAAAGTTTGTACGACATGCAAATCTTACATGTCATTAAATACATGAACACAGTGCCTAAAAAATGAAATAAAAAATGCCTAATGTTTTTATAAACTTATTATAGAACGTGACACTAATGTCTTTGGTGTAAGATTTGCAGTATATAAAGATTGGATCTGCCCAAATCGCAAAAACTTTTAATTAATAATTTGTCGAGAAAACAATTGATATTGATAAGCACAGTAAAACGTATTAACCACTGAAAACGTATATCAGTTAGTATACAAAAAAGCGCTTTTAACGTTATATGTATGTAAGCGTATGTACATATCTATAAGGTTAGTACACTATATTATATACATGGCACATATAGTTTTCTGAATAAAACTGAAACAAGCAAGCTAGTATCCATCGTATAAGAACTATAATATTAAAAAGTATTTTATATAAAAAAATCTAAACCTGACATTTTCTAAATTTTGATTTCAAAACTTTGCAAGGGAAATGATTTATTTAAAATACAACAATTTATCATCATGCTGTTCAGGGTTGAGAATTCTTTGAAAAATTTTTAATTTAAAACATTCAATCACCTGATTTTGTTTTTTTGATATGTGATTATTTGTATAAATATTGTATTCACCACCCGAATTTCTAATGATTTGTAGATGAAAAGCTGACAAAAGTTAGTTCCCTTAAACCTTTTTGTCATCATTTCTTAGTTGATCCAGTTTGTCAGTGCCCGACAACAAAGTAGCTGCGCAATCCGCCAAATCGCAGCTCATTATCACAACTCCCGACAATCATCTCACTAAAATACTTCTTGTGCATTGTGGGAGTTCACTGCCTTTATCTTAAGTCGCACTCGAAAGGTTGAGACGACACGTGATTTGTCTTTTCCGGTTGTTTCCTTCTTTCTCTTCTCTCTCTATCTCTCTTTATCTTTCTTGGTCCCTATCTCCCTCTCTCTTTCTCTCTCTGTGCCTACTACACATTATTTTTATTGCAAATGTTCAGAAAAAAGCACAGTTCTAAAATCACTTGAATGTTTATAAAATTTTACGTTTATTTATTGAATATTTGAATTTTTCGATTCTTCATTGTTAATCGTAAACTTATGATATCATGAAGTGAATTTTACGTATTAATTGTTTTAATTTATTTGATTCTCTTTGATTATTAAAAAAAATTTTAGCAGTAAAGTATAATATAATAAATGAATGACTTAAGTACAATAAATCTTTAACTATATAATTATAAACAAAGCGAAGAGTAGATTACGTATAACTATACATTTCCAAGTCTGCATACGAACAATATAAATGATTTAATATCATTCTCAACAGTGTTAAACAAAAATAAAGCTCCAACAAGCTTATGCTGGTATTACGGTGTTAGATGTGCAAATCAAAGGCTTATTATATCATACACCAGACGTGCTATTGAGCAGGGTTTTTTTAAGTACTTGATAAAAAAGAAAGGAAGGGCAGAGAAAGAAGACGACGATGACAAAAAAGACTACTGTGCATATAGGAAGGAGGGAACTACGCTACCAGTGGGCTTTAAAGAAAAAAAAAAAAAAAAAACTTCAGGTGGACGCTGATTTCAGCGTGTTTACATTTCTTGTTCGTCAGGCTGTAGAATATCGTGAATCCAAAGTAAGCAAATGTGTCTCGCAGAAGTAGCTGGTGGTCATTTTTTTTTCTTTTTCACAGAAATAAATACCTAATTACGTAGTGTGTTTATTTGAGGCTTTTTTGTAATCTTAGTACAAATAGCCTTACGTTAATACCAATTAGTTAGAAAATTTCTTTTTTTTAAATTCCTTCGCAATCAAGGACTTCAAATTCATTTGCTTAACATTACTTGTCACAGTTTTTAATTTTATCAACCGCTGTTGGCTCATCACTTTTGGAATGAGAGGAGGTTTGCTAGCTTTATGTTGTAATGCATGTTGTGCATTACATCATTCACTAATAATTATTAAGATCACATGGTAGTTGATAATTGTTTAGCTTGTACTCTATACACTCGATAACAATGTTGGTATAACACGTATATCACTATTATCCTAACGTGTGAAGCTGGTGAACATTGAAAATATAGTAAAAATAAAACAAGTTGCGAGAAAATTTATCATACTTAGCTACATGTACACAGTTTACAATAACCGCAAAAGTATTAAAAAGGTCTTGTAAACTGTTCATGTCTTTACTACACATCAACATGTGGATGGGGGTAGAATTTCACCCCCTTATGTGATTCGCATTCCAATCCCTTGTACCGGCTCTTGTTTCTAAAAAATACCTTCAAACATTTAAGCCCATAAAAGTTAGAGCGTCAGAAGAATTATGATCTCTAACTTTGTGTAATCATAAATCAGGTTGTTTTTCGTGATTTCGCATGGAAACGTATCTTAAAGCAATCTTATTTTTAAATAATTTTTCTTTAACAACTTATAATCACACTTCTTCAATGTGTCTTCAATTGTCTAAAACTGCATTTAATAACAAAATAGAGAATGTATTATTTATTACAAATATCATGTAATCGATCTAATTAGAAATGTTCTTTTACAAATCCATCGGGTATAGTATCAATCGATAAATTAATTTCACGTATTTAATAATATTTTTTTGTGGTGTAAGGCGTAATATCATTGACAAGTCTGACATGCAAGGCAATAGTATATTGCATGTAAGTAGATGTATGATTTTGAAATAAATAAATAAATCTTTTTAACTACTCCGATATTTGACGCATAACTATGAATAAGAGCCGTATAGGTTTCCAGATTAAGTCTCTAACGATTGACACAGCACAGTATAGCTATGCAGGTATATTTTTCTAGGTATCCAATTTTCTCACGAATAGTTAAATATGCTTTTTAGTTCGCGAATATGAGACGCAAATGTCCTTATTTGTTCTGAAGTTTTGCCATTTCGAAAATATTTTTACTTTTTCAAGCATTGAAGTGATATTTTAGGAGAAAAATAAGTAAGATACTTTCCGATGATTTTATGGTCATTTGGAAACAGGTTTTCTCATTTGAAATACCTTTTACAGAATAATGCCATAAAATGAAATTATCACAATGGAAAAGTAATTCTTGGTGAGATCCATAACTTTTATATTAAACGCTTCATTGTGGGGTATCCATTGTTTCTTGTAGTGAGCTACTTGGGAAATATGTGGATTAACGAAAAGTATCTGCCTCCTTCGGCTACATTCACAGATTCTTTAATTTTTGTTTCTTTGTGTTCACATTTTTGACAGCGCATAAATGTATCGATGAAGCTTATGAATTTCATAACTTTGATTGGATACTATAGAACTAGTCGACATCTTTTATTTTGCTCCTTCCAGAGACATTTAAGAAGATGAATTATTGCTGATAATATTTCAGTAGCTGCTGCAATAGGAATCTTAAAAGATCACTCAGCTACATAAATTAACTGCATTTCGAATAAAACGTATTAGTTACATGAGGTATCTATTCTCATAGTTAAATGTTTTTGGTTATAACTCTTAAGTTTTTATTCTAATTTGTTATTTTGTCAAATAATATCTCCAATAACAAAAAGTAAAGAATAATTTATTTATAAAGATCCGAGGAACAAATTCACATAGTGCATAGAAATATTGAATTAACAAAATTTGTCCATCTCAGTAAAATAATATTGAATAATAAAAACTTGTCACATTAGTTTAAATTAGTAGTTACTCGTATTGCCGTCCTGTCTTAGATTGTGGAGTATAATTTTACTTTATAGCTATTTAATGTACTACAAACATATTGGATCTTTTTGTAGAATTTTTCCTTAAACATTTTAATAAATGAATTTTAAGGACCTATGAGCCTCTCGAATACTTGAATCTCTTAATTATTCAGTAGCGACTTTAATCAAAAAAAGATGAAACCTGAAGAGATCACTTAAATGTAGACAAAAAATGTGCCCTTCGTACTTTTAAATATTTTAACGTGTTTGAGCCATTGCATAGGCGTATATTTGTTCTCGATTGAGTTAGGGTACAGCCGAGAAAAAGAAAACAAACCAAAGAGGCTCGGAAGAAAGAGAAATAGCATAAACTAATGATCCAAGAGGCTACGGTTTTTGCCGACATTCTACAGCATTCTCATTTAGCTGGATTCCCCATCTCGCTCACAGTAGCGGCGTCTACTGCAGTCGGCTACTTCTTTCTTCCTTCCTTTCTATATGTAGTAGCTCTGCTCTCTTTTACTTTGCTCGACTTATACGCCTCGCATAGCATGCGGAGCAGCGAAATCGCAAGAGATCGGTTGATGCCGCGCATCCCTTCGTTCCTGCCGCCAATGCAATGTGCCACGTTCTCTTATCCTCCGCCATCTCTCCTATTTGCTTTCTTTCAAATTCTCATGATGTGAACTTGGACCCAATTCATGTAACTCATAATATGCATCTGATGCATATTGCAGGAAGTTTTTATATTGACTCGAGGCGTACCTATTCCAAGTATCACAAAGGACGACTTGGATCTATAGTCCACTGTTATTTAAAATACTCATGACGAAAAGGTATAAAAGGATCACTCCCGCAGTGTTTAAAATCAATGTAAAGATGTGTTTTCGGTTAAAAATGCGGATTTTGTTGTCAATATTGTAGACCTTAATAAATAATCGTAAACGACTAAAACGAAACAATACATCGCATGGAGGTTCTATTTTTTCACCAGGGGTAGATTGCTCTACGTTAATTCCTCACAAGGAGTGTTTGTACGTCGTATGGTCATAGTGTACGTATATCTTTTCGTTTAAAACATTTCTAACGCATTGAAGCCAATAACCTGAATATTTTTTTTCCTCTTTTCAAAGTATTAAGTTTATAGTTTTCTGTTTTACGAAGCGATCCTCTTGTTTCCGTTCAACTATCACTGATTGAAAGAAGAAGTATTGTAGCAATGATTAAATTGAGAATGAGCATGAAGCTACACTACGGCCCAAACGGGCGAAATCAAGCAGGAGGTCGTAAAATTTAAAAAACAAAACGAAGGAAGGGAGAACGATATCGTGAGCTAACGTACCACGGCATCCGTAGCGGAGTAGCAGTGAGGAACCGGGAGAGAAAGCGACTCGGAGGAAAGAGACTTGCCATTAGCCCCTTTTTTATACGCTGTTCCCGTTTTTCAGACTGTCCCCTTTCTCCCTCTCTCTCTCTCTCGCCTGTCCGTCCACTCATTCTTTCGTCTCATCTCTCGTCTCTCGATTAATGGCCCTTCTCGAGAGAAAGAGCTCTCGCCTTCTTTTTCTCGCTTCCTCCACCCCTCGTTCGACCGGCCGTGTAGTAAGTAGCAGGCGATCAGTAAAGCAGCATCATCTCCCTTTTCCGATACCCCGCGTAGATCGGCCGACTACGTCTTTGTCGTCTTCCCGCGCAGGCACTGGTCTCGATCTGCTACCGAGTTTATCTATAATTCATGTAGCCACGATGCACCACCCTTTTCACCGGATGGCACGAGGATCGCAAAGAGGGTGTAGATGAATTAAGATAACGAGGCAGATAGTTAAGCTTCTTGTTTTGTTTACAATTAAGGACAAAAAAAAACGTGATGAATTTACCGATTTTCTTTCGATGACGTACATTGAGCCAATCACTCTAGTGTGGCACTCGCAATGTCTCTCTCTCTCCCTCTCTTGTCTTGTATGGAGTTTTATAGTTTCTTCCACGGATTTCCGTTCAGATAAAAATCAGATGTTAGTCCTGGTGAAGTGCTTCGAAATATCGATAATTTCTAATATCATTGTTGAAGAATCATGTTTTTTAAACCACGAAACATTAAAAATCTGCTAAACAAAATTTAACTGAATTGTAAGCAAATATATTTGTGGCATTATGAAAAAAACGTAAAGAATGCAGGCTGAAAAATCACGTTTTTTATGGTAAATTCGTTACAGCTTATAAGATAGTTTGTTAATAATGAATACATTGTGGTTTATGGTGTCCCTAATGTTCAGGATGGCTAGCAAATTTACTCCTAGCGATATAAGAATAAAGAACGCTAATCACACCTTATCCTCTACTCTACTGTGTCCTTCGGTGTGAGTGAGAGAGCCTCATAAGTTACCCTAAGATTATCAACAAACGTAAAGGAAAATAAAGCAGTGGTTTCGTGCATCAATGAAGACATTAGCAGATAACTACGGGCAGGATTGTGTGGGGTTAGCCTAATATATTCTTATGTCCCTACAGGTTTACTTTTCCCTTGTACTTTGGGCTATGGCTGAAGTTCTCTTACGTTGCACCACTTCCAATCTCTGTTTTATAAAATCTATTTAAATTCTTTGATCAACAAAATATATCAAATTTTTCATGGAATCATATGAACATTGAAGTACTTAATTTCAAAGCCTGATTTTTGATCAATCTTACTTCTTACATGAAATTTGTAATCCACCTGATTGACGTTTACATTCAGTTGCTACCTAAATAGTACATGGATGGTCTGCACAATACATCTCACACAAGTTCATAACAAAACAAATCACACTGATAGAGGAACACTTAGCTGACATTGATTCTTGATTTGATTTTGAAAGGAAAAAATTTGAAAATTTAATTTCTACGGGTTAGTTAAATTATATAACTTTTTGCATTGGTAAATTTAGTACTTACCACTCAACGAATTATAATAGAATATCAGAAGATAGTTAAGTTGGTAGGTGCCCGAAGAGAAATTGAGTTCAGACACTGAACAGGTCCTGGACAGGTGTCTGAGCTGCCTGCGTAGGACCTGCTCAGGCATTAATGGAATTTTATCTAACGATGTGCGCAGGACCTGCTCAGGCTCCTGCACAGGCAGCCTTAGCTCAGGCAACCTGGACAAATATAATCTAGTCCTGAACTGACTTTTACACAGTTAAATAGTAAGGTTATGTTACATAAAAAAACTTTTTTAAACAGAGAAGTTGATTTCAGAAAAGTTTTATGGGAAAATATTTTTAAAAGCTTATCCATGGGGCTATTTGCAATAAAACACTCTTTTTTCCGTTTCCAAAGTTGTACATACAAATCTCGAACTTCATTAATATTGACACTTGTTTTTTTTTTTTTTTTTCTTCTTACACTGTCATTAGTTGTGTTTGATTCTTCAAAAGTTTCTTGCTGACTATCGCTCTAAATTTCTTGCTTATCAAACTGTACAGCTGAGTTTTCACTAATATTATCTGTAAGTTTAGCTTTTTTTCATTATTTCCGTTAAATCCGTTTGGTTTTCTTTTACGAATAATTTGCATTCTATATTTATTTCGCGTCTTTCGTCGAGAATAATGATTTTGCTCCATTTTATATTAATTGAAAAAAAAGGTTAAGACTATACTGTAGTAGCAGACAGTTGATGTCAGTTCAGGCAAGAGCACCGGACCTGTAAAGGAACTGTGCACAGCCTGAACTCACATATAAAGAAAATGCCTATCTTGCCTGTGCAAGACCTGCACAGGCAGTCAGGCAAGCTACGGCACATTTATATTTGGGTGATAAATATGATATTACAGTTTTTGAAAGGAAAACACGTGCTAATAAAACTCCTTCTTTCTAATATTTTTTCATGCATGACAAGGCATGTCACCATGTTACAATATGGAAAGAAAATAAATATTCATTCGGGAATGAGTTTATTCTTGTAGAAAGACAAATTAAAGATTGCTAGGGCCTACTGTTCCAACTTCAACTTCGATATACACTGAGCCAATACGCAACGTCTCTTTTTTCCGTGGAAATCTAGAGGGAGAAGGAGATGAGCTAGCGAGAGATGAATTAGCGGATGAAGGGATGAGGAACAGAAGCTGAAGCTGAAGCAAAAGGAGAAGGAGGAGTCGGCAAGGGCTAAGGCAAAAAACCAGCGAGACGACGACGGCTGGCACTGCATCATTAGTACCAGCTCTCTGTCTTTCCTCTTCGTCGGCGTCGTCACTGCCGCCATCGTCGCCACCACTGCCGTCGTCGACTAGCCCTACCACGCACATGCTAGTGCCACTGATGTTAGCACTGCACCGGTAGTAGGTACCACGTGAAGCTCAACTTTTTGTCCGGTTCTTTCCTATTCTCTCGAGCACCTCGCTATCTAATGTTCTAGCTGTATCGGTTTCACCAACCTCTCCTTGACCCACGCTCTTACGCGTTCTCTTTTACTTTTTTTTCCTACTGCTTGCGTTCCTCCTAATCCTTCTTCTTTACCTACGTTTTTGCTCCTCACACGGTCAGACTGACCGTGCTCGTACTACTTTTGTATCATTTTTTTACGGATAGGGGAGGAATCCCTCTTCGAATTAATATGGAAGCAGAGTCTTTGCACCCTGTTTCTTCCCCCTATGCAGCCACTGCTTTTTTGGCTGCTACTTTAAAAATTTAATGGTACAGTGCTTCAACGCAATCAATTATTTTTCACCCTGAATATCTAGTGGTCACGAAGGAGGAGTTCTGTGGTTGAATACTAACCAAGCGGGGCAGCTTCCGACTCTTCTTAGAATACCTATTTCAAGGCATCTTGCCGAGTAACTTAAATTCATATTTTAGTCACTAAAAATTTTTTTGTAAAGATTGGTAGATTACGTGATCGAACTTTGATAAGACTTTGTTTATTTGAAATTTGATGGATTGAGACCAGTCAAGTGATCTGTTGAATTGCTGGTAATTTCAAAATGTTCAGATTTCAGGATTCCTGATTAGCAGAAGTCATATGAATATATAAGTAAAACATTAAATATTTTATGAAAATTATTAAAGACATTATAATTAGGTATGTTTTTTAATGAGTATGAGGTTCGGAGAGGCAGCAATCAAGTCTGACATGAATGGGAGTAGGAAAAGTGTAATCCTTGCACGTGCTAGCAAAAACAGTATTAAGGTCTTACAAAGCATCTGGGTAATGCATAATTAATGTGAAATGTGCAAAAACTCTTGAAATGTTGAGCTGATATAATGAAGATTACAAAAATTATAATTTAGTATTTCTTTGCTTGATAAACGTAGATCTAAAATTTGAATTTGTAATTCAGATTGATTTACCAAATCTTCATCAATAAAGCAGTATTAAAAAAAAGATTATTATAGGAAAGCAAGGAGTTCAGCCCATCTTCAAGTGTAACTATTAAAATAAAACAATACCCGAATAATAATGTACGTCAGAATTCGGTCTAATACTGACCAGAGTCCTGAGATAATTAGTCAGTATCCGGTTAGGATCTTAATCAGGAAGGGATCAATTTTATGTACGATCTGGTCAAGCATATACCTGATCTATTGCTGTTTAGTTAGGGACTATATATAAACTATAACCACATGAGTAATTCTGAAGTTATGTATAGCTTATGTCTATGAGATTATTGATAATGTGTTATTTGTAAATATCCTCAAATCACTATTATTGACTATAAAGACTATAAAGACAAGTCCATTAAAATTAAACAAAAAATATGTAAACACAGAGAGAGAAAGATGATACGCATAATTCCAATAGACAAGAAGGTAAGGATGTAATAATCGAGATGGTTACAATTTATAAGACTGGCTTAAAGCCTCATATTTAGGGTTGGTATAATATGCATAAAGACAAAAAACTTATGGCTAAAAAAATAGTAATATATGAAGAGGCAGAATGGTGAATTCAAGGTCTTAAACATCATAATTCAGTCACTTAGAGTACGACTCACAAAACCGAAATTCCAGCTAGGATTAACTATGTTAGTAATAAATAAAAATCGTGGATTCAAACAAGAAATTCAAAAATTTTGTTTATGAACAAATAAAAACAAAAAAATATTTGGGTTAAAAAGCAATTTAAGTTATACTATAAAAATAAAAAAATCAACTATGAGATGGTGAAGAAAAATTTAAAAAATCTAAAAACATGGTTTAGTGACTACAAAAAGACTAGAATATTGAGCTCTATTTTTTATGAAAACGCATGTGTAGTGATAATCTGATATTGCTACGTCACCTAAATAAGTTCTACTGTGCTTACAACAACTTTCAAATGTTATCCATAGTGGTATTTAAATTAATAGTAGTGATTAATTACCCTTTATGCAGTAAATATGAAAAATGATTAAATTAGGTTGTCTAAGTTTTAAAAGCTTTAGACAGTAGAGCAATACCAATTTACTGTTGTAGAATAGTTTTAATAATTTCTTTCTTTAAATTCACAGTACTTTAACACAAAATTACTGGAATTTTTTTACATCATTACAGGGAATGAAACATTTACATACATACAAAAAAAATTTTGAACTAGCATTTAAGCGCACTTAAGTAAGATTTTGCACGGAAAGAAGTTGAACTGATTAGTATTTTTTTTTTTAAGCGACTATAACAGCATACATTTTATAAACATTTGACTATTTTAAATGTTTATCCTAATAAATCTAAGGAATAGTATTTTATTAGTGAAAATTATTAATGTATCACCTTTTAAGGATATTGCAGTTTTGAAGGTTTTACCGTCAACAAATACCACTAGTTCATGGCCATGAGTTTCTTTAGAGATTATTGACGTGAAAAGTATAATTTTTTATATTATCAATAGAAAAAAATCGACATTTGTTTCTTTAACCGCACAAAGAGAATAAAAAAAAACTTTGTAAGACTAACGATCTCATTTATAAATACTGCTTATAAGAAGATTTCTACAAACCAATCAATATTACTCCTTTTAATATCAAATTCTAAAGTATTACGAAATTCCGAGAGCAAATAAGCTAAGTTCAAACAATTTATTATCAAGATAAAAACAGTTAAAAGGTATTATGATGTTATTTGCTATTATAAGATATTCCCCATTATTCCTGTTAGTGGCATGCAAAATACTATTGAACATTTAATATTAAAATTTATGACTGATAAGTTAATGGTGCAAACAATGATAAATAATTAAACTGTTGTTTGAGCCAACGTTAGTTTCTGTTCCAGATTAATTTAAGTGCATTTTGTGTAATGTAAATATAGAATAATTTGGAAAAAATGTTTTTAATGGATCTTTTACTAAGAATAACTCACCTAAATATTTACAAATAATCTAAAAATACTGTATTTAAATATCACATGAGCGATTGCTTAGTATGCTGGAACAGATATATATCTGGTACGCGTTTTTAATTTTTTGATTTTACAGGTACCACAGATATGACTCCGACAATTATTAAATTTTATCAATAGCTTATGCTGTTTCATGAGCTTACTACAGAAAAATTAGATAGATACACTTATAGGTTTTTCATAACTAATAGTTGCAACAGTTTCAAACTAATTGCAGTAAATATTTTAATACATCTACACATACACATCATTCTCAATAGGTATCTTCACCAACATTCATACAAAATAACAGTATTTCACAGTTTTTTACATCAATTTAATTAAATGTAACAATTTATTGAAACTGCACAAAGGAATGGAATAAAATTCAACAAGACAAAAGTAGTTCTTCTATTTAAAAAGAAATAGATGTTACATAAAGTTGCTATTACTAGTAGTAATAATATAGAAACATTTTTCAAAACTAACTAAAAATAAACGTTGGCTTATTAAAATAGTAGAAGCAAAACTGCATCAATTTAATAGTTTAAAGCATTGCTCATATGATTGCACATATTTTAGATTATCAGGCAACTTCTTTGTTAAACGCACTTACAAAAATACGTACAATTTTGTTAATAGAACCTAACTTAACTTTAATTAATAACGAAACTTGTTTGTTGAAATATTATAACGTATCCAATGATGATTTTGAAATTTTACATAATTAATCAAATCAAGAAAATATTTAAGGCTCATGAGAAACAGTATAGATTAATAATTATATAGAGATTTAGATCGTTTGTTTCGTTATCAGTTGGTCGTTAATAATTTTTCTTCGTTAAACTTATCGTTTAATAGATAATAAATTCAGAAAGTGATCATTTGTGAATGTGGTTGTTGACTAACTACTTGTATATGGGATATGATAACTGTTTAAATTAACATTTATTTTAGTTTATTAGCCTCTACTCTTTGGGAAGGTTCAGAGTATCAAAACAGCTGCATTATTTAAAAAATATTTTTGTAAAGTTTAAAATTAATTAATGTGACGACTATTATGACTGATACAACTGTTCTTAGTTATTATTGTTATCATTATTCTTACTATTATTATTATTATTATTATTATTATTATTATTATTATTATTATTATTATTATTATTTTAAAGCCATAGAGTTGATTATCTTTTTTTTTTTTTTGAATTACTAAAACTATATTTTATATTTTATTAGTATTTAGAGTACGCTTTATTGTTAGATGCAAATTATTTTTATCTAATCTTTAATAAAAAAATAACTGTTTCTTTTATATATGTATATACAAAACGTTTGAAAATGATTTCTCGTGCTTGGGTATGCATATCAATGATTTTTCGGGTAAAGTTTAACTTTAGATAAAAATATATTGAAGCCAATGCGCAAAAATTTGAATTTGACATGATGTGCTTTTAACGAACGTAGAGTAAGCAAACAGTAAGATAAATGCTGAAATTTCTATATTTATTTTGTGTGATGGATGGTAAAATCATCAATATGCATAGTACATATATTACTATAGTTTGATTATTTGTAACTCTTTTGCACAGATTAATCCAATTTTTTCCACATTTTTTATTACCCATTAAGCCACTGGAAATGATATTTTAGTATTTGTCCATTCTTATATCTTTAAGATGTAAGAGAAATACCATTATAATATACTTTTATATATTGTAGAGATTTTAGAACAGTTAAACAATAAGTTACTTTTAGCCGTAAATATCAAAATTAAAGGGTAAAGACGTTCGCATCACTTGAATCTCCGGAAGTAACCAAAGAACAGTAATTGAATCTTTAAGAAAATCAATTTTCTCCTCTTCATGCATGAAAGTGATAAATGCATGGTGTAACGCGTACTATAGGGTCCATGCGGCGGTAACTTATGACATGTCTGCGACCCTCTTTTGCATCTGACAGTTCCGTACACATATAGATACTCGGCTGTACTGAAGGTTTTGAGTAGACGATACGTACGGAAGTGAAACACATGAGGCACAGAAAAGAAGTAATCCGTACACATACGTGTTCATATATATACATTCAGTACAAAAGGGGACGATATAATACTCTAGTGTTTTTCTCGCGGGAAGCAGTGACGGCTGCTTACTTATATAAATACTACGACTACTTTAGTTAGGATGTGGCGCACACATGTGCGGAAGTCTTGGATCGGAAAGTAGCTGACGTCTATATTTTTTTTCGCTCCAAAATATTAAGAGGGCATTATGTTAATTTTACTCGGGTGTTGATTATGTAAACGCTTCTAAAGAAGAAGTTTTTTTAAGATACTCTTACATATAATCAAGAACAACATACTAATTTGTCTTGTATCTTTTCAAATAGTATAGAGACGTATGGAATACTTTGAGACACGTCTTAGAAAGAACAAAAGGTTATCAACCTTGATAGTGGATCCAGATGCGCTCATACCAGACTGCTAACAAAACTCGCTCTCGAATTTTCCAGAGTCCTTTAACACGTTGCAACAGTTAACTGTGTATTATAATGGTGCGAAGAGAGGAATTTCACATTGATTTTCTTTTTAAATCCAAGACAAATTCGTTTAGATATACAAATGATAGCTTTGTGCCATTATGCGTCAAAACCAAGAAAAGTATGTAATTCAGGAGTTTAATTATAACGTGGCCTAATATATTTAACTGCTATAATTTATTAGAAGTACAGATAAACGTGATCAATTGAGCGTTACTCATAGGTTTAATGCGCTTTAATGATTCGACGGTAGGTTGATGCTGTTGTCGAGTTCATTCAACAAAGAGTGAATTGAGTCGTTCCCATAGAGGTATAGTACACGAGTGCTTACCTCAACTAAACGAAAAAATTTAAGTCACGCGTTCTTTCTCATATTTATAACAAATCGTTACAGGCGTAGCCTCTTCTAAGAAGTATGGTACTCTTGCACCTTAGAACCTTAACTGTAATTCAAAGAAAAATGTAAAAAACTCAACAAAGGCAAGAAACAAATTGTCACACTTTTTATAAAAAAAAAAGGAAAATCATCATCGTATAAACTGTTTTGTTTGTTGAAACATGTTTAAGGACTTAAGAAAAATTGTACCTAACTAGCAACTAAAAGTAAATTCAATAACATGAAAAAGGTTAAAGTACAAAAATACCATCAATGAGCTTAAACAGATAATTGCTTTGAAGGGCTTTATCGGCAATTATTGCTCAGGAAAAAACCCTTGAATGTAACAACGATGTAGGAAGTGTAATATACTACTTAAATTATATATTACTATAAATAATATATAATATATTACTTAAGTATTATAATATACTTTTGTTAATAACAATGTGATTGCTTTAGCCTGCAAGAGTTTTAGCTGAACGTTACATCGAACGTTAATAAATTCACTAGAAGATTTCGACTTTTTCTCCACATTTTTGTATCATTGTATCTAAAAGTATTGAAAAGTGATGAAAAACAAGAATGGTTGATTATTTTGTCCCTACATGAATACAGTACATTTGTTGAAATCACGTAAATTATTGTACGTTACGGTGTATGAAAATGTAGGTTGGAGGAAAAAAAAAAAAAAAAAAAATACATCAGCACTGCAACAACATAACTGATGATTGATTGTCTGTAATTCCCAATAACCCAGATGGAAATTTAGTAAGATTACAATGATTTTGTACATTTGGTACAAATTTGGCTGTTCAACCATACAATTCTTATACAGGCACAAATAGTGATGAGAAAAAACTGTGCAAGATAAATGTTCTGTTATTAAACGTCTGATGGTGTACCTGTTTCATCTGACAATCAAGGTATATGTAACATTTTATTGGCATGTCCATTAGAGATGGGTAACCAAATTACCAACGATGTTGTATAAATTTGAAGGAAGTAGAATAAATTTCGGTAACAGAAACGTAACACGTAGGCCGAGTGCAAACAATATAATCGGATCAACGAAAGGGTCTTAAAATTGTGCCGACGTGAAGGTTGTTTTGAAATTCCCGAGTCGTGTGGAGAGCGAAGGCTCGATTAAATTTGCCTGTATTCTGATTTATGTGAAATACCGTTTCTGCGACGACTCCCACAAAGCCATAACTCAAGGCGGAGCAGTATATTAATGCGGGTGCGCTTGCGGGTGTACGTGCACCGTGAGCGCGAACGAAAAGTCCTCTGGCCATTAATAATAAAATAAGACGATCCAGTGTCCGAGATAGCACTCGAGAGGGCACAGCATCACAAGTGGGAAACAAGTGTCCCAAACATTACACACCCCAAGCAAGATGGCCGGGACAAGAGGCTTTCTGTACGGAGAAACGGCCTCGATCAAAAGCAGAGGGACTCCAGGGAGCACGAGGGAAAGAACGAGAGGGAAAGATATTCAAACTTCGGATCAAAAGAGATTATACAATGTGCATGGAGTGAGCAGGGAATAATGTATAAGAGAGCTGGGGAGGGCCATTAACAGGGTGTTTGCACGCCTGCTCATCCGAACACGCTACACTGCATTATGTATGCGTGAATGGGGGTTGAAGATCCTTTCGTACGTACAATGCGTTATAGGTGAGCGTCCCGTGCCTGGCAAAGAATGGAAAGTGGCACCTGCAACTTAACCCACAGAAAATAAATTAGCCATAGTTCTAGTGTGTGCCCCCAAGATACGTCCAATGGTACCGTTAAGTCATCATAGAAACAAATCCAATCCTTTTCTTCCGGTAGGTTCCGAGAACGAGTACCCATCAGGTGCGAATGAGTACCAAATTACTTCCTGAATCTCTGATCATGCCAAAAATGCAAAAGTCTTTTATTGTTAATGCGGAATTAGCTGTTAGTTTTTCGTGCTGCAATGAAGTTCTAGCTCGTTTGCATTGAGATTTCGCTCACAGGACCAGAGAACAAAGAGAAAACAAAACTCGACAGTCTAAGCAGGCAGGATTTTTCATTAGCCAGACTTTGCACGCGTGAGCTTTTACAAATGTAGGTACGGCCACCGTACCGTTGATACATAGGTACGCCCGACAATTATGCTCGAAAGAGAGATATCACATTAGAGGCAACGAAAATAATAAAAAAAAAAAAGAACGGTAGCATGTAGATGAGGCGTACCACATAATGCGAGTGCGTACGTGGAGAAGAAAGAGACAATGTCCTGCTCTCGTGTTACAAAACACACACCACACGTGCACACACAAACTTATACAAACTCAGGGATCAGTAGGAAAAGGTACTGGTGTGTGGTGGCATGAGAAAAAGCCTCGGGAGAGGAGAAAGAGGAAGTCGAGGTTGGGATCCTTAATCATCGGCCTTTAACCCTCCCTATATGCCTTTGGCTTGGCAGCGGTCCCTTTTCTCTCTCTCTCTCTCTCTCTCTTTTTCCCTCTCTATCTTCTTCCATCTCGTACCTACATACTCGCTCACTAACGTTCGAGCTGCTGTGCTGTGGCTACTTATAATGTATGTAGGTATACTGTTTACCGAGCCAGTAGTCACAAGATGAATCGTGCGTTTCTGGTCCAGCGTGTACCCATACGTACGCGTACACGTATGCGGTATACGCACGATAGGGTACACGCCTATATACCGTCTCTCCATCGCGTATTTATACCCACACATGCATGTATCTCCGTTCACTCTCACTTTCTCGAGCAACGTCTTGATGAGCGCAGAACCGCCGTTACATCATTTCTCCAAGTACTCATCAGCTCGGCTGGGCTCGAGGAGGCCAACATCTGTCTGGTCTGTAATTCTTTTCTCCTCGCCTGGTCGTCGTCCAAGTGTACCAAGACACACGTCGCCGCGGATTAGCAAGGAGTTAGGAGCCGTTTCCGATCCCTTGTCTCCACACTACCGATTTCGTTGCTACCAATTCTTTTTTCTTCCACGTAAAACCAATGCTATTAATGGCAAGTCAAAGTGGTAATCTTAATACGAGTTTAAAACAGCAGTTGTTCGAACACTCCAACGTTTAAAGGGTTCGAATGGCTCTTTTGTTCGGCCGTTATTTTTTTTTTTCACGCGCAATGCAAGTGGAAGCTGGAAAATTGGAGCGTTCGGTGCATACATTGTCTTTGAATCCGACACGGAACTTACGTCCTGATATTTTTACCCCTGGGCGCAAACATGCAAATGTATGGGCATAGCGCGGCTGTGCCTGGGTGCCAGGAGCATCTGCGGGCTCCCCGTGTCGAGGGACACTTAATGTAGAGACAAACGTATTATAACCCTGTAAGAGCCTAAAACGCACGGGATCATTTGCATCCCTTGGTCCCTTCGAGTTCATCTCATTTCTATTCCTCGTCGCTTTCTTCTTCCGCCTCTCTCATTGTCTCACGTGCTCCGTCTCGCCGACCAAAGCCGCTCCGTCGGCTTCCTCCAGTAATCCATCAGCACGTGTGGACGACTGTCGCGCGAACGGGATGCGGACACGTTCGGGCCTACGTGCCCGCAAGGAGATGCGTGAGAATTTTTTTTTCTCTCGCTCGGGGGGTACACTGTTTCAAAACGCTCTTTCAAAGATCCGATCGAAATTTCGTAACTTACATCCATGTGTACATCATCGCTATTTTAGGAACCTGTCTCGAACGTTTCTGCGCCACATGCCTTCTTTAGCTCTTTTAGATGCCAAAATATAATGCGGAAAAGAAGATTGCCCGTGTGTTTTTATTGTATTTCCGTCGATTAAAAAAAAAAAATGGTCATTTATTTTTGGACATTATTTTGGGGCACAAGGTCTCTAAGTATCTTAAAGCTAAAATATGCAGACAACAAAAATGTAAAGAAAGAAAGTAATAGTAACAAAATATTTAAACCCTCACTTTCCAGATAATTTAATTAAGACTTTCTAAATCGCTGTATGGGCTTTAATGAAGTATTTAGATGAATGGAGAAAAAATCCAACAAATCATAAAAAAACTTTTCATCCACAATGTGGAGCTTTAGAATTTCCATATTTTTTGTATTAAAAAAAATGTTGTAACTGCATTGTATAAAAAAATTGAGATATTTTATTACAAGCCGCTTTTGAGATAAAGCCTCCTAGCATAAAAACATTAAGGTAATGGGTTCGATTTTCTTAGCCAGCCCCTGGAATTGTACATAATAAACATGAGCTTCAAGTTTTCATGTGAAATGCCAAAATCTGAATTAAGCGATAAATAAAACCAATTACTAAAATCAATCTTTATCGACTCATTAGCATTATTGAAAGTTTAGCAATGAAAGAGAAAATTATTTAATGATTGTCTCTTAAGAAATAAAAAAAGAGTATACAAATATCATAAAAGTTGCGCTGACAGCATGATATTTTCTAACAATGAATTATTGCTGTACTCATCTCAGTAGATTTTTTCATTCATTTCTGACCCACTAACAAAGGTTATTAACTTTGACGTGAAACATAATCTTTTATTACGACTTTTAAAGCTGCACTACTGCAATAAACACCTATCCTATTGCAGGTTTTTCTGTTGTAACTTTCACATTTTTCAACAACTGCGGTTACGGTGAGCCAGTAAATTTTTTTTCTTGAACCTTTTCGATTCACCATCTTCGAGGTGAATAAGAAATCTAATTTTCATAAGTACCAGCTTACACCTCAATTTAAACTCTTTCATTTTCATATCAAACGAACAACTCGATACTCTTTTATTGGGATCCTAGTGATAAAAAGCCTAATTTTTCTTTAGTTCTCTATCATGAGCACCTCGTAACTCTGATTCCCCTGGAAAACTTTCAAAAATACTTTTTGGGCCTTTTTGCCGGTTATAGCGATCGCAGAAAGTCGGAAACTCATCTGTCCGATTTTTAAAACAGATAATAGTCAATATCTGGTCAGCTTAGTCGGTGAAATTATGAACAATTTTAAAGATTGACTAGTCAATACAGGTAATTTATGGGAGAGATCTTCGAATAAACCGCAATTAGCGAGAGAGTCCTGAGATGCGAGAAAATGTTCCCCAGTAGGATGGATGACCAAGACATCTAAGGGGTCTTTCCACTAGAGCTTGCACGAAAGACCTGCACACCTGACAAGCATGGAAAAAATGGGAAACGGGGATAATAAGAAATGTGGGATTAGGATCAACACCCTCAGGAAAGGTAATGGAGGGTGCCTTTCAAAGCTGTGGGCTAGGGTACGGGAGGAAAGACAAATATAGTACAATTAGAAATTACAACTTTTTCATGCTAGGCCACCACTTCAAGGGTGTAACGGTAGTGGTCTGAGTGACAAAAAAACATAAGGAAAAAAAAAAAAAAAAAAAAAAAAAACAATTCCTAAAGTATTTCCTACACGTCATGTTGGTAAAAAAAGATATAGTATGGCAGATACTTGAATATAAAAGACAAAACGATATAAGAGAAAAAAATGTTTACAACTTTAGATTTACTAAATCAAATAATTTCAAAGCTCTACAACTTGAATGACCTGTTTACCACGGTAATTTTAATAACTTTTTCTCTCAGCTAAGAATATCTTCTTCCGATGTTACATTATTATTTAATATTTTAAGTTGCTTTTTAGTAGAAAATGGGAAAATATCAAGTAAGAAATGTATGTGTTGTACTTTGTTTTTTAAACGAGATACTTTCTTTTTGCAGGAATTTTTCTGAAAACTATGGCGCTCATTTTATCACGATGAAGAACATATCGGTATAGTTAGTCTAAATTTTACTTTAAACTCGGTTAATTTCTTATATGATACAATATCGCATAAAAAGAGAATGCGTCAAAAGTAACTATAATTAAAACGATTTCTAAAAATTTCAGTAATATTAGGTTCATTGCTTCTAAACTATTGTTCAATGTTATTTATACATAATTATTCAGCAGTAAATGTATCAACGTTGATTACCCTTTTACACAGTTTTAACCATTTTTCTTGTTAATTTTTAATTTTCCTAGCTTAAAACTCGTTTTTTAGTTAGAAAATATCACGTTATCCCCTTTCAAAGCGAAGGAAGCAGCAAAATAATGTAACGTAGAAAGATATTCAATGTCAATTTCGGGAAATTAAATTAAATTAATAAAAATTTGGCCACCTTGTACGGACCACTAGAAAAAAAATATCTTAAAGCCATTGAGAAGGAAGTATTACCTTAAATTTGTTGCAAAGAAAGAGATTTGAAAAATCAATTTTTTCACGCACTTTGTTATTATTTCAGCTGTCAATGTATAAAAAAGTTATAATTATATTCTGTGTGAAGCATCGTGATAGATGACTAATGATAATGACACCTATCAAGATAACACCCAATAAACATTATATTCTAAACTTCTAACGGAATTATATAACTGTGGAGCAATCATCTTCTATAAGTGTCTGTGTTTGGATGTGCAATCACTCATATGTCAGGATATCCTTGAGTGTTTTGGATTTATTTTCAATTTAAATTTTTATTTTGATATTTAAAAGTAGATAATTAAAAACTTTCGATAAGATAAAGTCTCTGGGTAGTGAAAAAATTTCAACGTGTAAGTAGTATGATTTTACCATCATATCATCCTCCATAAAGTTATCACGTTTAGATCTGCTAGCGTGAATTAGCCTGTCTTTCCCTATAAAATCCCAAATAAACGCAGTAGTTGTCACCGGCCGTACGTACGCATCAAAAGTGCCAAAATGACAGTGGAGCCGCGGATTTTCTTGGACAGAGCCGCGAGTTTTTCTCCCAGTCTCTTCCCAGCGCGCATTACGGTCAATCTGCATGCAACCGGTACGTGTGTGGAGGGATCTGTTAACGAGTTTGTCGCGCAAGCAACTATACATATGTATGTATACCTGATGATACACGCAGTGTAGCACCTGCGGGGTTGTGACACGAGTCGAGGAGTGCGACCGTATACCCACACCACATGTACATATGCGCAATGGGTACTCTTGAGCGGCATGGAAATAAAAAAGAAAAAAGAGCCCCGTCGCGGCGAAGCTGATGTCCCTTATACCTGTGCGTTCCGGGGCTCGGCGCAACTGCGCGACGGGACATCCGTGCGAGCCAGGACACACGAGGCTTCCCCCTTTTTTTTCGTTTCCCAAGCAGTCCTTTTTTTTTAGTAGATCACAGGCGCGCATGTAGATGCCGAATTTGAATACCTACGCCGTCGCATGAATCAAGGAGAGCCTGACGCGGGAGCGAAGCGAATTTCCGGCATCCGTCCCGTATCCTTTGGCCGCGCGTTTCGTGCGCGATGCAACTCTTTCCCAAACACAGATATGCGTTCACCACACCATCCATATATATTATAAATATGCGTGAGCACTTTCTCTGTTTTTCCTGCGTCACCTTTCACGCGCTCTTCTCAACACCATCACTTTTTCGATGCGCGGAGTAGGTAATTTACTGCATTGTTGGAATGATGTTTGCTATCCACATGATTTGTCGTTCATCACGTTACTTTTCTTATTTGCAGTGTCCAGCGAGATTCACGATCGGTTCGTTAATCGGCAAGTATACATCCCCTTTCGTTCGTCATTTGCATTGTAGCGAGCTTGCGTGATGGCGTTCGTCGAGAGTGCATTAAATCGTGCGGCAAGTGGCTAGTACCTATACTCGAGGATTTTTTGAATCAGCATACCGAAGACCCTATATCTACGGTTCATGGGGTTCAAGTTGAGATTTGAGTGTTGAATGTAGCGGTACGTTAAAAATCGATGATTTCTTACTCCCGTGTTGAACGTTTATCATTTTTATTTGGGTCCGTAAATATATGCACATGCCCGCCGAAACGTGTAAGGAAGTCGACCACTGAACGCGGTGTCATCACATAGAATCGTGTCCCGTGCTGGCCGAGATGATTTTTTTGAGGAACCGAACTTTTTACTAATCTTTCGAGCCTAATGTTTCGTATTTCATGCGAATTTGTGGGATTTCAAGGTCTCATTTGGAAGTATTTAAGATCTCGTTAAATTAACCAGAATTGCTTGACAAAAATTTCGGACTGACCGAAATTTCTCCAACAATTGGTGAGGGATTCTTGATTTACCAAAAAAATATCCGAAATTTTTCGTCACCCTAATAAAATTCTGGTATGGCCACACTGAGAGAAAAAAAAAATTTTACCCGGATTGTCCCTATAAAAATGACCGTGCAGGCGGCAATCGTGGAATAAAGCGACATCACGGAACCTTTTGACCTAACTCAGTCAATTTTTACCCGGTTTTTACCAATTTTTAGCTATTCAGTAAAATGCACTGGCTCCGTTGTTTACATCTTAAGCAAAATATCTCCCCAAATGTTTTTTACTTAGTATTGTAGCCTGAAAATCTATACACGTATTCTTAAGACCTTATTGAACAATGTTGTACGAAGAAAAATGTAAATTTCGTAAATTCATAACATACTTTCTTTGTCTGAATGTGAGAGACCAGCAACTTGGAATGAATAGTGAAGAAAAGACAAAAACTTTGTAAGAGGCACATTCTTGAAAAAAAAGTAATTTTGGATTAGATTTCTCGTACCCTGGCATCGTTGATGACTATCTGACTAAATAATATATTTAGTAGAGGTCATACAACGCGAGAGTTAGAAATTTCCTGATTATTTGACAATTGCACTGCAAGTCACTCGCTATTTCTACCAACGATTTGGGCTCATTTTTATCTTCGCTATGCCAAATTAAAAATAATGGCAAATCCCTCCGTTTGCATCCAACTTATATATTTTATACGTTTAATTCAAATACTTTTTACTTAGTACAACTTTAAGTAGACGTTAAGATTTTCAGTGGGAATAAAAACAGCAAAAGAAACTCGAAATAAAGGTTTTTTTAGGATTACTATGCTATTCCTAGAAACAGGATGTATATTTCGCTTTTGAAGACCATACGCATAGTCTCAAGAAAATTTTTGGCCGTCTACATTTTTTCCTAAAGTAAGTTCACCACTTTCTGCCCATACCAACAGTGAGGAAGAAAACAAGTGGTACGTACACTACGTACAAAAAGTATTACACTACCTGTACTCTTTTAAATGTTTTTTATCTCCTACTGCGAACTGCACAGTCAGGAACTGATTCGACTATACTTCATACTAACTCGAAAATCGATTTGACTTCACGTACGTCTGTAGGAATGAGCTGGAAATAAACTTGACAGCTCTACAAGTTGCGTATAAAGTATAAATAAAAATGAAAGTATTCAATATGTACTGCGTTGGAATTTTTTGATGAATTGTCAATAAATTCTTCAATTGTGTTTTCTGGTAAATAAATAGTTTTCGTTCTAGCATAGCGACGGAACAATAATATTGAATTTGCATAATGTTTTGAGATTGAAATCAATACGTGTGGTGAAAGCGGCCAAGTTGAAACTTTGAGCTGATTCGATAACAACTGCAGGAGCAGCTTCATTTGAATTTTATTGCAAAATCCGAAATTTTCTAGCCTTCGTAGAACTGTCACACGCTTTTTGTAAACTCATGTGTCTGAAATATCTTGAGCTGTAAGTATAACCTCGGCTTTGGATAAAATTATAAGCTGATAGTGCTCGAAGGGAGTTGCAATTCTGGCTAATATTAAAAAATTTTACTCGAGAATTATGGGCGATGCAAGGTAAGTGAAAACTGATGAAAAATCTCGTTTGCAGTGAGAGTAAGTACTCTGATCGATATTGAGTCGCAACTGAAATATTCCAACACTCATGATTTTGATAGAGTTGGGTCTATTTTGGATGCAACTATATTTATAGGGAAAAAAGGGGGGACGCGTCGAATCACAGCATACAGAATAAGTCAAAGAGAATAGGTTCTGGTAAAGTACCCAGGCGACCGGATGACACGACTAGAAAACCCAATTTTTTCCCTTCAATGGTATAGTATTTGCAAAAAAACCACCACGATTGTCCGGAATTTCCGAAACAAGACACAATTTTTCGGGGCATCTAGAAATTTCTTGCTCGGAATAAATATAGACCATCAATGATATTCCATCGGCTGAGCATGTAATGTACTATATGGATACGGTAAGGATACAGCGTCAAAATACTTGTGTAACGCCGACGAGGACGATCGCGGATGAGGCAGCGAGTTGTGGTTGTTGTTTGTCTTGGGAGAAAATTGAACGAGAGGAATTTCCGACGTGTAAGAGCTCGGCTCGGTGGCAGTGGCGGCGGCGAGGAAAAAAAAGAGGTCCCGAAGCCGTGTGGTTGCAGCGATGCGTGCGATACCGTGGAAATAAAAATGGATAATTGCGATTGGCGTCGAGCCACGATCGACATTGTTAAGTGCGCCCGGTAGGTGTACGTGGCTATTGGTATATACCTATAGGCCGGGGGGTATAATAAAGCTCCAACTCGTCGTCGTCGTTGGGTGTATGGGATACGGTTCGGCTGACGATCGAAAATGAGGTTGCACTTCGCGCCGAGAGCACATCAGCGACCAGCCGGAGCGGAGCGACGCCGGCAGCGGCGCGAGAGATGACGTAAGCGACTTGCCGAAACTTTTCGTTTCTTATATTTTCTCTTCCTCCTCTTCCTCTTTTTCCTTTTTTTTCCTCCTCTTTTCTTTTTTTCTTTTTTTTTTTCTTTTTCGACGCGCATGTTCGTGTATTGCTCTTTCATCGGGGGAACGAGAAAGCCGTCCGCCGAAGACGACGGCGGGAGCCGACACTCGCTACGTCTCTCTGTATCTCCTCCGATGCTGTCATGGTTAACCATCGCGCGTCGTATAGGTATACACGCGATGTGCTTCGGCTCCTTTTGTCAGCTAATACGCCACCACCACAGCAGCGCTCTTATACCCATCCATAGCTAAATAAGTATACCTATCGGGGAACAGCGCCGCACAACTATTACCTCAACTTTCTTGAGACATCATTACAAAATAATACGAAAACCCGTGGGTATGTATGTTGAAAGGAAGCAAAAATAAGTCAAAGGAAAAGGTGCTTCGAAAAACTGCCAGAAAAATTTTCATACTATTTTCGAAGCGTTTTTTTCAAAGATAGGAATGAAAGTTCGAGTATCGCAAAACATTGGCATTGGTACATCGACGTGCTTGCGAGAATAAATGTTTACAGAAAAGAACTGTGAAGAAAACACGCTGAACATTATTTGAGGAAGGTTTTAAAAGTATTGAAAAAAAATGACTACTTCAACTCTTGTTTTTGGAATCCAACGATTTCTCGTCGAGACTATGAACAATCGGTGGAGGTGAGGAAATACCTATGAATCCTTCTGTAAGATCAATCGACACATTTGTATCGCACATTTGTGCGTGAAGATCAAGAAACAAAAATTTTCATCGCTAGAGTTGGTACGTGCGTATACACATGTTGTGATTCCGGTTCGGCAAGCGAAGCAAATAGTGATCGGAGTTGTTTCCGATGGCGCTAAAAGTATGAGTAATAAATGAGCCGTGTAGCGTTGGTTTTTGCTCGTTCCTCGAGAGGTAAACACGTGCTCGTTGCTTGTAATAATGATACGTCTATGGTAGGTGCAATAATTCTCAGCTACACCATCACGGCATGGATTCCATCGCCCCTCCAACTTGTCTCGCGCGGACCAACGACACGGTTTTCTCAATCAACGTTAGCACGTCAATGTCGGCAGGGGATCGAGGTATTTGCAAACGGAGCAAATAGCAGCATTCGTTCCTGATAAATGACTCGGTAATGAAGTTTCGTCATTTGCGAGCGGTGCAACGCAGATCCGCCGCTCGCAATCGGTCGAGGGCACGCGGTACACCGAGGAACGTTCGTTCGTACATGATCGATTATAAGCGTTCGGGAAAATCGTTTTGCACGACACTTCTTTCCCCCCACCCCCCCATTGGATCATTATCACTTTTTTTTCTTCTTCCAGAGAAATATGTCCACATCGAGGAAAAGTGTACGCGAACGATCTGCGGTATCGTTTTCAACAATTTTGCCGAGATTACGAAATTTTATTTCATCGGAAAGAAAAGTGCCATTTAGCGCAGAGCTGGTATAACAAGACGTATAGAGGTGCATGCAACGGATTTTTAGAACTTGCGATCTTTCCTCGAACACGTTTATTTTATCACGCGGCTGCAGAAAAAATAAATTTTATCTGATTAGGCTTGCGTATATGTGCGTGCATGAATATTTGCATGGAAATACGTACAAAGTTGTACCTACGTACAAATTTGTATATGATTGTATGTACGTGTGTGCATAGATAGATAAGTAAACACGTGTGCATATCGTGCACGATAAGAGCTTATTGCTGTCAAATCACTACTAGAACCTGATCTATGTGCGAAATGTAAAGAGTTGAAACATTGAAGGCACTATGGATTCAATTGGAGTATTTACCATTATCAATCACGCCATTTTGACTGGGTTGGGTTATTCGTGTTATAAGCCACTTTCAACTAGACAGAAATAATTTGACGCTTAACCTTGATATTTTACGGAAAGAAAAATTTGTGCAATTAATATAGTTGTTGTGAATATAGCTATGTGAAGGTTGTATGTTTGTGAATTCACTTATCATCCATAAAAATGTAATAATCACATAATTTTGTTTATTTTTCCTAAGTATAATCCTGAATGAAGCCCATGTATAAGACATTTTTTGTAATGGTAGGAAAAATTTTGAAAACTTTCAACGAAAGGTTGTAAGGCAGTTACAAACAAAATTTTGAGGGAGTCAATTGTGACCACTGCTTTTTGTAACCAGAAATCACTTCTAGGATTATTTCTGAAAAAATCTATTACTACTAAAAAGAGAAAAGTACTGATAAAATCTTGTAACTACAAAATGTATATCATCAGGTGTAACGAATGAAAATGAAAGTTAAGTTGATCATAAAAATAGGAAACCAAGAAATTTTTTTAGAAGAAATTTATTTTTTTTTTACAGGTATTTAGATGAATATTTTTTACGAACATTACATGAGCTGATATTGAAATATTTGCAGTCTGGTACTAAAATGAAAGCCGTTATAGATTTTAGCATGAAAAATTTAACCTTGAAAAATAATTTAAATTTTAATTAGTTAGAGTATACAATTACTACAAAAAATAAAAGTTAAATTATACTTTTTGTGATTTCTACAAGTTATAAAAGTCGTGCTCACACAATAGTTCGATTTAAGCATAACTACGGAAAAAAATCAAGTACTGTTAGTAAGCTGATATATACCTAGGCTGAAAATCAGTTATTTCAAATGATTTTTGTTCCCTGTACTATATAAATTGATTTTCGTTTAATATGACATCTAACTTGAGGAATCAAGACCACTTATCGATCAATTTTACTCTATTATTCAATAGGTGAGTGAGAGAGAAAACAAAAGATCATACATTTGCAACAACTTTTATATTACCAATTATATATTATAGAAAGACCGATTAATTTATACTTGACGATTAATTGGATTGATAGGCACATAGGATTAAAGAATAAAATTGTTGTTGAAATAGCCTTGTATACATAGAGAAGTCTTATCACTATTTTAAATAAAAAACTGACAAACAAATCAATCAATTTTTAAACGCTGTCGAGTAAGTAAGTCATTTAGAAACAGTCACATACGAGTTTAAATTTGAAAAAATTGTAAAAACATAATTTAAAAAATAACTAAATAATATTTTCTCCTATCTCGGGCGTTTTTTTCAAATATTTGGACGTTTACTGCGTCCTCGGTAGAAAAAATATAGCATTCGCCACTGATGCGCATCCGGCCAAAGTGATCACCGAGCCTGAGGGGATGTTTACTATTGATCTGGCTTAACTTTGTCCATTTGAAATAAATATTCATAAATTATTTATGTTTTTATTTAATGCATTGTTATCAATTATAAGAAGATTTTTGGAGACCTTAGTAAGTATTGAAAATGAAAAAAAAAGCTTGAAAAAAATGTTTTCGAAAGAAACTGACAACAAGCATGTTTAACTATGTTCTCGGTTGGAAAAATAGTGGTGTTTGCCACAAGTGGATAGGTATTGTTACTTATGAGTATCGTACAAGATTTTTCGTAATAGTGTATGGGAAATAAGCGTTTCTTGCACTGCAGCGAAATATTTTCCCAAAAAACTTACGTTTGCTAAGAAAAATACCCAAAATGATGCCCAGAATGATTTTTAGCACAGACTTTTCAAAAAGGTGGCATATTTGTAAATAAATAACGTTAATCGTGGATATCTATAATTCAAAAGATACAAAACAACAAAGATATTGTTTGAGAAAGTTTTTCATTTAAAACTTTGCCACTTTGCACGCTCAAATGTGGTAAAGTGGTAAACTAAATTTTGTACAGGCTAATTTTTATTCAATCGAAATTTTGCATGATGAAAGGTACTACTAGCTGGAGCCTGGCAATCGGCAGCGGGTAAAAAGAGAAGAGCGTTGATTTACAGAATCTTCTAGATTCGCTAAACACTTTTGTATTGAAAATTATTCGTAACTTTGAATACGCGTAAGTTTTTCAAAATATACCCATGGTTTTTACATGTAAAACTATTTGAGGAGCGGGACGAACTTTGCAGGATTAATGATCGTATAAGTAGTAGAAAATACCCAAAAATCTGTCAAAATATCTCGTAATTCACAAGATATACTTAGTAAATAATTATTGCAAAACACAACATTTGTGTGAACCTTTTTATAATTAAATTGTAAAAGTTGGAATTATAATCAGTCTCAAACGAACTGTACCGATTAGTTAAGTTTCTTCTTTGACTCATCTTTGTGCGAACTATTATTTGCAAATAAACTTGATAATCGCAAGGGATCTCAAAAAAGACTATATTATAGTATAGTTGTCGTACCTGGTGGCGCCTGTCATCGGGGCAAGCGCCAGGCCTAAGGGATTCCTTGTGCTCGCCCTGGTTGGATGAGCACAAGGTACGAACTTGTTTTTCTCACTGAAGGCGCAATGAACGTCCAAAGATAAAAAAAACGGCCAGAGTAGGAAGTGCATTTTTTTTATCCTATGGACATAAAGTGCGACAAGGCCTTTGCACGAATGGGAGGGAATTTTAATGCAGTCACCAAAAGCAAGTGCTAAAAGAGAGAAGTTGCTACACAGGTATGTACAGTATGCCACCTGAAAGAGTTTCAGTTTACACGTAGCCCTATAAGCTGATCGGTTCCTGTTTAGGTGAGGTGCAAAATTTAAATACACACCACGGGCAGAAGATAAAGAATGCCCAGATGTCGTGTTTGCATTAGTAACCCTCGGGATCGTCCCTGGACCATTTTTTACTTGACCACCCTAGCCGTGTAAATAGCTCCGGGGTGGAAAATGTTGGTTTTTTTTTCCGAAATGCAATTATTTGCCAGTAACAAGAGTGTAAAAGCGAACTTACCTCACGAAGAGCTGCTCTTGATTGTTGACTCTCCATGATACGACGGTGGCACCTGCGAATAACACAAACAAAAATTGTAAAATGGTTTTCCACACCGATCGACGATGGACTTAAAATGATGGCATGGATTCGTTCTTAGGGCTGATTTGCATGCTATTAGCAAGAGGAAAAATTAAAACTTATATAGAAGAGTTTATCACTTGCAAGCAAGTGGAGGAGCAGTAACATTATACCCACTGGCACAAGTGTTGGGGAAAAAAGAGGACAGAGCACACTCATAGTGCGATTTCTCATGCAAGAGTATGAACGAAATCACCGCGACAGAGGTCACATTCGCGGCCACGGGACAAACTCGTTTGAATCCGCCTCGCACCGCTATGCGCAACTCTTGCGTTTTGTAAGTGCACGCATATACAGGTATATACGTGCATCACGTACGACGCAGCGCACCATCAATGACGCTCGAGCTGGAGCAACGAACTTGACTCGACTTTAACGTCCAACTTGCTAAGATTCCCATGTCTCGTTGTGTAAGTATACCCGAGCAAACGGTCGTCATACATTATACTCTGGCTAATACATGTGGCGCTTCTGTTCGACATCCCCGGAAAATTAACAAATATTAAAAACAGTCCATTCAACTTCTTTCAAAGTATTCAGTTATGTGAAAAGATTGACATAATTCATTAGTAATTGCTTAAACCAGATGTGAGGCCTCCATGGACATGAGATGTATCTCTGTATGAAACCGCAAGCGATGGAAAACCAAAAATTCTCCGTCATTTTCCGATGACGCAGCTCCGCGCGCGTTTGCTGATGAGAATAGGTACCACGCGGTCTTTTTATTTTTTACTCTGGTCATGTGAGCACGTGTAGGTATATCACATACGTCTCGAATAGCGAGAGCCACTGGCCACTGTGCCCATTCATATAGCTTCTCCGCAAAGATCGACTATTTTTTAATTTAATTACCACTCGTTCGAATTTTTTTTTACATCTGAATTGTTAATCACCGTCTTGCGTGACCTTCCCGTCACTTTCTTTTTCTCATTTTGTTTTACCAAGCCAATCAATCATGAACAAATATCTATATACTTATCTCCGTCTCGTTTTGCAGTCATTGAGAGTTGAGCTACAAAAAAATATCCCGATTTCACCCGACATCGCGATACATCTATTTTTACATACCGGCATGTAAATGCAGCCTTATTTTGACTACAATACCAAGAGTATGGCATTGACACGCAACTTTTTTTTTTTTTTTTTTTTTTTTTTTTTTTTTATCGACGGCAACGGCCGTAAGCAATTATACACGAAACCATTAAAAGAAAAACAAAATCGTACATTGTGCAACTGCATGGTAATCCATTAATAAACATCCTTGTAGACTTATCTACGCCCGTTTACCGGTATCGCTACACTTTGACAAATTCACGATAGTTATACAGGTACGTACACACATACGCGTATGTGTCCAGCAATTAAGAATATTTTTATTTGCTCTTTCGAACTTTTCAAACCAAACCTTGGCATAATATCGATCCGACGCAAGAACATCAGAGCACGTGGGAGTCTCTACGTATATATGTATAAAGACGACACGCAGCAACAGTGGATCCGAGTGTACACTTATATATACAGTGGGCGGCAGGTGGTTGGCGCGGCACGTGGTAGCGGCACGCCGTTTTGCATGGTGTATCCAAGTACAACGTCAGTTTTAAAAAATGCATCACCTACATATAAAATACCGTGTACGAAATTTAAAGTCAAAGGGACTTCACAGCCGCTTAGCTTTTTTTTACCAACACACTATTTCTGATCCTATAGCCGCAAGTTCCGTAACTTTGATTTGACTGTTCGTTACTTATATATGCTCTCAGTATACTAATGACAGCCAAAATTATACACAAATGCTGCTTATCTCGAGGCTGCAGACGAGCGTATACGCAAATTTTCAAACTCGTTTTGCCGAGGCCGCGCGAGCGCAAAAACAAAAAAAAACCGGCACGAAGAAGCGTAGTGTTATCCTGACGTTGCTAATTAGTATGTCTAGTGTTTGCTGTTGCAAACTGCCGAGCTGCTGTTTATAGCGCCCTACATTTCGAACTTTAACTTCAAAAAGGTACTTTGATGCGCCGTAAAACCATTGTTTTCGGCATTTTCCGCCTTTTCTACGTCACGCAAGGACAAGCGCGCGACTGCCGACATGAAAACAAGTGACACTTAAATGCCCGATCTCCCCTCGGATACGCGTTTGGTTGACATGTGGAGTCATTTGTCTTTATCTTTCGTAACACCAAAAAAAAAAAAAAAAAAACAAAAGAAAATAACCCCAAACAAAATAGTAAAAGTAATAGCGGCAACGGGAAAAAAAGCACAGTCTGGTCGCGGAGAAAGCACTGGAAGACGGAGCCAGGGGGGGTAGGTTGCGGGAAGTCAGTTGACAGGAGCCCCGGTCCGGGTCGCGTCCACGAGTCTCACGCACCGTGAAGGTTGATGGTGCAAGTTGTGTTGTTGCCCCGGTCGAGCACGACGACACTAGTGGCCGCTGCCATGTTGTAAGCGCGAATGCCGTAACTGCACTCAGGGCGAGCCGGTCGCCACAGTACTCTCTTGCGGCCTCGGCGCCGTGCTCACACGCGCGCCCTCGGCTCGGCCCCTCTCTCTCCTTAACCCTCGCGTAACGTTGACGGTATATACATGTGCTACGCACGCGGGAGAACTTTACCCGTTGGGGAGGGTCAGTGGGGAGTGCCCCGGCGAATGGCCGGGCTGACTTCGGAGCGAGTGCCAGCCCATTGGACGCCGTCTGCCCAGTGAGGGCGCCGATCCGGCTGGCGGCTGCATTTAAATTGAGGCTGCTGCTACTGCATTGGATTGCACGGATGGAAGGGCGAGCATTTGCTACCTGTATACCTATACGTGCGTCGAACGTGAGAGGATTCAGGAGGTGCAGTATGTGGGGGTTCGCTTCGCCGGTCGTGATGGTCCTTTTGTAAGTAACCGTACTTACCTATCAATTTTGGACGTCAGATTACAAGCGAGGTTGCTGTATACCCCGCTGTACACCAGGTAATTAAGAATATATACGTTATCGTTGAAGGGGTTCCATTTGCTAGATTCGAGTGTTAATCATTCAAAGATTTGATCGACACTGTAAAGAGCGTGTCTTCATTTAGAAATATTGCATCAAGAAATAAGTACACGTTGTTGGGTTCATCTGAAACTAATGTTGCATTGATATGCCACAAATGAATTTTTACCAACCAACAGGTGCTTTGAAACAAATCTTACGTTTTATTGTCGCTAAAAAATATGTACAAAGGTCAGATGTGATCTCAAAATCTGACAATTATAAAACTCTCCTGCTCAAATTCGAATATCCTATGCCCACGCACGTTAACAACACTTGTTCAGTACTTTCCCCATCTTCATCCTTGACATTTTCTAGTTTGAAAGTGACCCCAAAGAAATCCCTCAAGTCTCTCAAAAATTGTACCCTGTAAATAAATAATTCAACATCAACCGACTGGGTAAGCAAGCACAACAGACACATCCTATGTAAATACTTACATAGCTGGGGTCAGTGGTCCTACGATCATTTTCGAGACATCCTTTTTTCCAAGGGCCATGAAGAGTGCTGTTACACACTGGAAAGCACTATCTACGCATCCATTCCTTGAAAATTAATAACGATTTATTTTTGAGAAACAAGTTAGCAGAAATCGTCATTGAATACCAATTGTTTGTAATTTTAAGATTTTGGTCAAATGCTTATTTCAGAAAGATAGGTGCATTTTGTTTACACTGTAAGATTTTGAAAATTGAATTCATGCAATTTATCAGTTTAACCAATAAAAATATTAAAATAGAGAATAAGAGTATCACGAGAACTACTCTACACAGATGTAATTTAAATAAAAATTTGGAGTTGAATAGTTCTTACCTGTAAACTTCGTCTAGCAGTTTGAGAGCTGCTTCTTTGCCTAAATCTTCAGGAACACATGGCAAGGATCCAGCTGTCATTAATGGAGAATATGCTTCCCCACAAAGAAACGTATCTTCTGAACTTTCTGATGTTAGACTCACGCCAAAACCTGTTACAATATTTCATAATTGTTATTTAAAAATGTTTTTCAACTTTAATTTGGAAATTATTACGTTTAGAAGAACTAGAAAACTTTTTGTTATTGCAAAGATTTATAATTACCCATAAAGAAACACACTTGTGATAATGTATTAAAAAAAAACACTTACTTAGGAGTGATTTTTTGACAATCAAAATTGTAGTGACCTGCATGCCAGCTTTTTAAAAATATTATTACTAGGGTTCGATACAAAGTTTAATAATGTAATCATCAATGTCATTGGTTGAAATTTTGTCAGCTTTATTTTATCATTATCAGAAAAATGTTTTGTTATGAATAAAACATTCAAATTAACGACAAACTATCAATTCTTTCCATCATAAATACATAGTATAAAAGCATTTAAATTTAATGGTATGAGGTTAATTTTTTTTCAATCTCAACTTGCCTGTGTCAGGAGACCAACATGTTATTAGCCAAGAGTCAAGTGGATTTAATGTGCTATTTTACCTTATTACCTTATAAGTTGTTACAAAAAATGTGAAAAGACTTTTCATAATAGAATTTAGGGTGGACTGGGTACACTGAGGGTTGCATTTATTGAGGGGTATCTTGAAAACATGCATCAAGTGGTTTAGCTAAATGGGTTAAAAAACAATTTTTTCCATGCTCGCATTTGATTGGTATCTTGTACGTAAGCTTTTTTTAAACAAGTACACAGCTCTTCCTAATAGATCACAAGAAAATTTGAATGCTTTGCTTAAAAAAAACAATGTCTCATCAATATTGAAAAAGTTAAAACTTACTCATTCTGTAGTGTGATCAAGCATGTTTTTGAATTAGATTTTACCATCAAAAAGTTTGTAAAGGGAGTGGAAATAGCTTGATCAAGTTTTTTTTAAATTTTTCCATCACTAATCAGGATAAAGATATTATCTAACAAGGGGGCTCGGTAAGATTTAAGATTTCCACAATGTAAGATTATAACAAACGATCATGAAATTAATTGCAATAAAAGAATTCATGCAATTTTACCTGGAGATTTTCCACTTGAGGCTCCCCTAGTAGCATCAGTGTAAATATGAATATCTGGCAAAAATTTCAATAAAACACCCTTAGCAGATTCAACAAGACGATTAGAAATCGCAGGTGAAACTCGCAAGCTACATGCTGTACCTCTGACTCTTTTTACCATGCCACTGTTTAAACACTGTAAATATAAATTACTGAATCATTATGTTGTCGAAAAGTAAAGTTCAGGAGAGTTAAGTTTAAGCTGTTATTAATACACAACCTGAATGGATTTGAGAAATTTACTAGCAGGACACTCAAAATATACTTCTCCTCCTCCTAAAGGTACCACACCTCTTTTATTTATGTTGAATTTAATATCATTATCGCCAGCTAAAAAACGTTTAAGTACTGGAATGCCAGCTGTTTTAATTCTATCAACACTGGGATCTAAAACCAATTAACGTCTTAATGTCTATGCTTTATCAATCTTGGTGGATTACTTATGAAATTAAAAATAATGATAAACCAATGGGTACCTTCATTATTATTAGTAACTCCCTTTAACTTAATTTTTAATGGAGTTTTACAAAACGGTGACAATGCCATAACTGCTTCGAGATAATAACCAATTCCTCTTTGTAAACTACAGTCATGATCAATCACTCCTCCAGCTAATAATCCAGGAATGTAATACAGACTTGTACCCGTTTCGTTCACTTCTATTCTAGAGCCATTAGTTATTTTATCCAACAACCTTATGAAGCTTATTTCAAATTCTGAAAATAATAAAAACGACATTCATTTCATGATGCCTACAAAATATAGAAAACATCGCTCCATCACATGGAGATTAAACACTGTCTAACCTTTCAGGCCTGGCTCGTCATCTTTAGACCGAATATCTGTTATTTTTATAGGCTTTCCCGATAAGGTCGATAATATTAGTCTGTATCTCAAGTAATTGCAACCTTCGTAATGCAAAACATTGTTTTTAATCTGTGTCGGCATTTTATATATCAAACAATATCTTATTATCTTAAAATGACAAAACTACTTAACCCTGCCCACTGGCACAAATGTCAACAAAACAACATAAGGGTAAAATTCCATAGACATATAAGAAATAAAGACTGCTCGTAGTGCTCGTTCTTTTGTACGGCGCTGAAGCACAAGTAGAAGGAGACACAACATTGAACGAACACCTTTGACAATAAACGAAAAAGACAGATATCCCACGTTCGACGTTGTGCCTCCTTCTACTTGTGCTTCAGCGCCGTACAAAAGAACGAGCAGTCTGTATTTTTTATACGTATATGTAAAATTCAACAAGAAAATATAAGATTTGTTCGGCTTAGCGATCCAGATCGCCCGAGGGAGCTTTGGGCCCTTTGGGGTCGGCGACAACTTGCCCAAAACTAGACTGTTAATTTTTTGCCATGAGGTTGCCACTCACTAGCTTCTAAAGATTGGAACAGCCAAAACACATAGAGAAACCCACTACCTCTAAAACATAATCGCATGAGAATCTAGCGTGTGCCAATAGCTGGCGCTACGTGTAAGACTTTGAAAATATAGCTACAATATTGGCTGTATATCCTATTTTCTGTCAATAAAAACCATTCAAATAAATAGCTACAACAAAGTTTGCATACGCAGTGACGCATAACAAAATTTTATATTTTATCAAAATTAAGGATGTGTCTCGTTTATTCAACTATAACTGCGCACGCAGTGGCACATTGTATAGGTATATATATTTTTCGAAGCTTGCATTGCATACGCATTCTCACAACTACATGTTTGTACGATGATGGAGCTTGCGTTCGCAATGTACGATCGTACATACACCGCTGATAGAGCTTGCGTTGGAAGTGTACGATCGTACATACACCACTGATGGAGCTTGCGTTCGCAGTGTACGATCGAACACCACTGATGGAGCTTGCGTTCGCAGTAAGGCCTTAAACGCTAATCGAGCTTGCGTTCTATTCTTTGCAACTACATGATCACTAATATATATACTGTTTTTATGCTCTGTCTTGCGTAAGCAAACTCTTGCGCACGCAATGGTCATACATTATATAGGCCTATAATCTCAATTATGTGCTTTATAAAGGATCCTTCACATTAATAATATCAGACTCATATCACACAAGTCACCTAAAATCTACTCAGCCGATAACAAATCTGCACTTTAGACGCGCGCCTGCGATTTTTTAGCTTATGGAACGCTTCAAAAACATCGATCCAGGCGCACGCGCGCCCTGCCTTTCAGAATACTCTCTTTATCGCATTTGCGTGTAAAGGCACAAAGGGTTTTGGGCCTTTTGGGTCTTTAGGGCCTTCAGGGCCCATCTCAGTTAAAAATTTATAGCTATAATTATACCTATAAATTATAGCTATAACTACCTATAAAACAGCTATAATAATGTATAAAATTCAGATATAAATATAGCTATAAATTACAGCTGTAAATTTTTCACAAATTTTGAATAAAAATTACCTGTAATAAGAAATTATTGTTAATAACTAATTATATAACTATTTATGTTGGTATGAATATGTATATTCAACGCTTTTGTATAGAAAGCAACAATGAATAATTTTAGCAAATGATAAGGAAAAATCTTATAAGCAGATTATCGTTGCTTGATTGAACACTGTTTAGTGATATACAATGTAGAAACATACAAGAAAATGATGACTAAATTTTTACTAATCTAATTTTTTTATTTTTATATTATTATCACTATATAGCTACAAACTCAGAAATACTGTTTTGATCAAATTGTTCGTAATGCACAAATAATTCACTTGAAAAGCAGTCTAATGTTGGTTATTTGTTTCTCTTGTATTCGTACTCGTAGTAATTAATCATATTAAGTATACTAAGCTTAATTTTTTTTTCTCAAAATTTGCACACTCTTCCAATTTTTTCTTTTAGTCGTTCAACTTTCGTTTAATGTATAGATAGAAACGAATAAACAAGTATAAACAAACAGACGATGATCAATTAATGGAAGCGTGTGAACATGTGTATGAGTACGTAAGTGTCACGTGTCACGTGACTCACGTCTCGAAAAGGTCGAAGGTTATATAGTATACCTATATACTTATTCTCACTTCCATAGCCTGCATGTCCCAAACTCAATTTCGCACCTAAAAGAACCTACTAAGAAAAAAGTAAGCTTTTCTGCCATGTCCTTGCACATACATCATCAAGTATAGAATTCGTATCTTACATTTATGCCATAATAACATTTATTCTTAATCTCTAAGCAAGAGTTTTAACCAAATTTCAAATGTCCCACAATTTAAACAAAAATGTCCGATATAACGGAAACCGCTCGGAAAATCACACTACTGTACTTCGGAACACACCTTTTAGTGGTCACTTTTTTAATCTTACATAATGACAAGATAAACGCACAAGCCAAAGCTGTCAAAAATTTAAATCTCTTTAATTGACAGACATTTTAATTTTCAACTTTCATGTGTGTACAAAAATTTTGGTCACTTCCGTCCCCTCTCTAGTTCCAACACTCTGTTACTCATACAGGTAAGGAAAAATTATTTTCCTGTACTATTGGGGATAGATGATTTGTAAGCGGAAAACCGTTTGTGTTAACTATATGAGCCGCAATAGTACACCAAAGCTTGAAATGTCACTTCCGTACCTCAGTGGTAAAAGTGTCTTTTTCTAGCTTTTGTGCATTGGAATTTTATGAAACTTTTTCTGCAGTAATGTTGAGATGAAACATATATGAAACACGTTTCTCGGCGTTTGGTCTCATTGGTCTTTTTTTGCGAGATACATCGATTAATATTCTGCCGTCCCAGAGAAGAAAGTTGTTAAGTGACATTTTGGGAAAAAAAATAAATCGACTCGTACGGTGATTTTCAATCTAACTGTGTTTGTAAAAATCATGAATAGTTCTTCAATTATTTGTAATAATTTATTGAATGTCACTAAAGTTAGGAAAAACTGAACTGACACCGAAAAAAGGGCGTGACATAAAATTTGGAATTTGCGTCGGCAAGAAGGGGTAAGAGCACTTAATACCCTTTTTACTCTGTAAAGTCAACGAGAAAGCGCATGGATTCTAAAATAAAAAGTCGTTATGTACTTAAGGAGGTTTTTGCTCTGGAAGTAGCATGAGCTGGGGCTTTGCTTACAAAAGAAAAAAGGCCGTAAGTGCAGAGCATGCAGATGACGACTAGAAGTGTCATTGTATTTGATGACTTACTTGTATTGTAAATGCATTGCTTTCTGGAGGGGTTTTTTTACAATTAGTTTTTTTCGATTTTTTCAGTTATGAATTAAATGCACTTTACGACTTTCTTCCCTGGGACGGCAGTATTGATTCCACTTCCAACACTAGTAGCGAAGGAGTACACTATTTTAGGTGGTCCAAAATAGGCATAAATAACTGTTGAAGGAAAGCTCTATTGATAAAAAAAAATTGTTGAATTTGGTGCCAGCAATCAAAAGTTTCAGGGTTTTTTTTTTAATTACGAATTTCCGGCAGAAATCTACGAAATCTCATTTTTAGCGATTTTTGCGCTCTTCTTTAAACAGCTATAACGTTTCAATGGAGGCACGAAATGAAACTTAATTTTATTCTAATTGATAGAGTTTAATCGTAGCTTTGATTTCTTTGGGCTTAAAATACTTTGTCTATACAAACAGCTTAGCTACACGCATCAGAAGCTGAGGTATGTTTTTCGAAAATTGACTAAAATTGTCTTATAAAAATACTTCATAACTTTTGACCCAAAAGCTTTGTAGTAGAATCGCTTTGGATATTTGTTGTGGGTGGTATTTGAAGTACAACTACGATAAAAAATAATTTTTTCGCAATAGTGTGCGGAAAATGGGTATTTTCCGCACTGGCATTAGTGTAGAAAATCGATTTTCACGCATAGTGTGCGAAAAAGGTGTGTGGCAAAGGTTTTTGTCGCACAGTGTGTGGAAAAAGTGTGCGGCAAAGGTTTTTGCCGCACACCGGAAAAAATTTTGCTACACACTGGTAATCAAAATTCATACCTATTTTGTACCCATTTTCCTCACACATTGCGAAAAAACTTGTACGCAACTCGTGCGGGACGATTTCCCGCACGAGTCGTGATTGACTCGCACGAGTGGCTGGAGTTGACGGGAACAAGTACCAGTTGAGCACACGAGTGCGTAGCACTTGTTACGTAAATAACTATTTAAACCAACTTTTTTTTTAAGGATTCTGCAAGGCATTTTTAACCACTTGCGACAGATTCACCCACCTATAAATGGTGGTCTTTGCCAACACTGGTAGTAAAATTATATATGGTGGTATTCGCTAACACTAGTAGTATAACTATATATGGTATTTGACTCTCATTGTCCATCTGCTGGAACTTGAATGAAACAGCACAAATATTTCACAAAAATTGTGCTATTCTGTACGAATATTAAAAAAAAAATCACTTCTCAGAATTAAATATATTTATTTCACTATTTCTTTTACAAGACGATGTTCTCGCTCTTAAAATTCGCAGTGATCTAGCAGTGTGCTTGCCAAGATTTTGTCGATTCCCCTTTCGCCAGTAACCAAAACAAACAAGTACGCTCGCCCATAGTAACATATTTGGACAAAATAGAAAATCAATATTAACTATCGTTGCTAAGACGATAATATTTTCTCCTCAAAAAACTGCCTCTTGGCCAAACGTCCGTGGGAAAACCGCTTGCTTCCCCACCTCGTGGTCCCCCTCTTTTATCGAACGCCTGAAATGCGCCCGGTGAGAGGGAATAGGTGTCCCCGGTCCAGCCCTTAATTGACCGGTCGTGACACAGCCCGATCGGAAATATAAGCTCGGCGATAGCTCGGGCCTACCTTGGCAGCCATAGAGATATAAGGATAGAGTGCGCTAATTATACTAATGTACGTAAGGGGGAGCGATACGGTAAAAGAAAGAGATGGTCGCCGAGTGTCCTCTCCATCTCTTTCTAGCTGAGCGCTGTGATTGGCTGAATGGCTACTGCTCAAGGGGGTATTCTGTCCGTCAGCGGCAGTTACTGACATAGGTTATTGCCTCTTGAGCATCAGCCAATCACAGTGCTCGGGTAGAAAGAGACAGAGAGGACACTCGGCAACCATCTCTTTCTTTTACCGTATCACTGTATTCAGCCTCTAGCGCACTCTATCCTTACATCTCTATGTTGGCAGCCGAGATAACCTACGTTGGCACAAGCTTTGCTTTCGTATAGTGTCTTATGTATCGATGAAACGCGGGGCTAGCTCGGATCTAGGTTGGGAGCCAACGTAGAGAAATTAGTGCAGGAAATGTAACTCTGAAAAGGCATGAAAAAATAAACAATTATTGTACTACCAAACTAAAGTAATTTTTTTTTTTTACTTAAATAGTGGACGGATTATAATATTTAATTGTATTAAAATCCCTTTGGCAGCTGCAGATCCCAGTCTTTTGGCTTTTCCCTTGAAGATGGAGACAAAGTCCCTTTTTTATCTCTTGATTTCTTCGTTCTGTAGTGTTGGCACGGGCGTGATATATAGCTGTCGTCCAAGGTATGACTTGCCATCGCTCGCACGCTTGCTGCCATTTTCTGCCGACGAATTGAGGCCCGTTATCTGACAGTAAGTGTTTTGGGTATCCCCATCGTGAGAATACCTCGTTTTCTAAGGTCTTGATTATTTGCTGGGTTTCCGATGAGCTTAAGGCAAATGCTTCCACCCATCTGGAAAAGAGATTCGTGGCGACGAGAATGAACCTCTTCCTCCTTCCACTGGTAGGGTATGGTCCTATAAGATCGACGGCTAGGGTCTCCCATGGTTCTCTCGGCTGATGTGGCCGAAGCCCTGCTTGCGGTTGATTCGTCCCTTTTGCGCAAGCGCAAAGGTGACAGAGGCGCACGTGGCTTATCGTGTCTTTTCGTAACCCTGGCCAGTGGTAGTATTTTTGAATAGTTTGAGCCGTATCCTTTGCCCCTGGATGACCGGCTACTTCGGAGTCATGAAATTCGTAAAGGACTCGAACCCGAGCCGCTGCTGGTACTAGGGTTTTCCACGTGTCTGTGGTGAGATGACGGTACCGCAGTGTGTCGTCAATTATTCGATGTTTGGTTAGGAACTCCTGATCTCCTTGGGTAGGTGCAACCCCTTTTGTTAATGCTAGATAACGCTGGGCGATTCTTTGACAGATGGTATCGTTCTGCTGGGCAATTTTTATGTCAGCGTCGAGGTCTTGACCGCCGATGAAGTACACAGCTGGTCCTTCGGTAGACGTGTCTTCCGTCTGGAAGGGCGGTGGTAGGATTCGATCCTCGTTGACGAGTTCAGCTGGGTGCTCGTCCGTTGGTTGACGTGACAAGATGTCAGGTAACTCGTTATTTCGACCAGGGACATGCTCTATTTGGAAAGAGAATTCTTGTAATAACAAAGCCCATCTTGCCAGTTTATTCCGTGTATCCTTGAACTTTGCCAGACAGGTTAGGACCTTGCTGTCCATTCGTGGGGTAAATGGTTGTTCTCCCAAATAGTGACAAAAGCGTTTTATTGCCCAGATAATGGCTAGGACTCTTGTTCGTTACAATGGTATCTTCGTTCTGCTGGACTGAATTTGGCACTCGCGTAGCTGATTATGTCCTTAATTTCTACCGTCTAATCGGTCGTGATACAACGCTGCACCCATGCCTAGTGAACTGGCGTCCGTTTGCAGAACCAGCCTTTTGTTAGGGTTTGGCCTTGACAGTACGAGGGGCCGGAGAAGGGCCGATTTCATCTCGTCGAAGAACCTTTGTGCTATTGCTGTCCATTTCAAGCCTCGTTTGGCCTGTAGGAGGTCGGTCAACGGTGCAAGTATGATGGCCAGGTTGGGGATGCACTCCCGTAGTCAGTTGCATGAGCCGATGAATGATTGGAGCTGTTTTTTGGTGCCAGGAATGGTGACGTCGCGTAGAGCACGTAAGTACTCTGGCTTGGCACCGTTACCTTCTGCCGAGACTATGGCACCCAAGAATTCTATTTCTGGTTTTGCAAACGAGCATTTAGAATCCTTGACTGTGAGGTTGTGAAAGTCTAATTTTTCTAAGATTTTAGCCGTGTGAACCAGGTGGGTTGCGTAGTCCTTCGAAAACCAAAGGATGTCATCCACGTAGGTCTTACAGAAGATATCGATGTATCCCGTGAGGGCTACTTGGCTGCCTTGCGGTTCGATCGCAACTGCCTGTGGCGGAGCCAAGTGCTCTCTTATATCCCGCTCGGGTGATGATGGTGGGGGTAATAAGTTCCCCTGATTGGTGCTTGATGGTTTGAGCGCCACTGGGTGTTGATCCACTCCTAGAAGTGGGTTTTCTTCACTGGAAAAATTTTGGGCACGCAGCGCCCCCTAAGAAACAATCGACAGGACGCCGCCACCTGCAGTACCGCAGCTCGCCCGTTTTGAGCGAGCAGCTCGTCAGCTGTGGGCGCGTGGCGCGCCCAACACGCCCCGGGCGGACAGCGTGATCGAATGTCGGGCGCGCAGCGTACCAACCAAAGCAGACGATGACGCGCCCGTGACCTGTAATCACGCAGCTCGCTCGTTTCAGGCACTCTGCATGCAGACCGTGCGACAGTGTTGACGAACCGTTACATGCGTATTTTTTGTTGTCTTCATCACATATGAAAAGTACATCTATTTCCTGATCGTTTATCTTTTTTCGAGCTTAGTGTTAAGGTAAGAGTAGTTCAAAACATTATGTCCAAATTAAAGATAAAAAGACGAGTGATTAATTTTTCTTTGGTTATGTCTGATTGTTATGCATGAGCATCATAGCACATCAGTTTGATCGTATATATTTACGCTTCTTCACTTGAAACATTTTTGATTTTGTTTGATTGCGCTTCATGGTGCACACGTGTAAAAATAACTATTTATTGCACAGGTACGCATGTAAAGGTATTAAAAATATGCGATAGCTCTAAAAATAATTGATATTAAGGGAATTCACTATAAAATAGGTTCTATTATTCTTGCAGATATGAGTAAGAGCGAAAAAGAATTCGGAGAAATCGTAAAAATATATTCCTGTAAGAATGAAATATTTTTGTGTTTTAAAGTCTTTAAAGAAACTATTTTCAGTAATCACTCGCAAGCAGCTTGCGTTTCACTTGGCGGAGTCTCTGAGGATCCCTTAGTTTGGTCAACTGTGCCCTGAGTAACTTAGGTCTACCTCCTCAAGAGGTCTCGGCGTGTGGAGGGCGCGCAGGAGGAGGGCGCAGTATGGGTCGAGTTAGCTTCCAAAAAGCGCGGAGCAAGAAGAAAATTTGGCCGCGAACAACATTAAACTCATTAAAAATTCTTGTGGTGGGTGTTGCCTATCTTCTCTCCTCCAAAGAAAACGCTGCGCATCATGATCCTCTTTCCTGATTTTTATCTTCAAAAACGTGTCCCGCATGTCTGATTTTATTGCAAAAGCAAACTGTCAAAAACGCATTATAATTCCCGGATGGGATTTCAACAAATCAGGTCCGGAAAGCAATAGGTTGTTAAAGCTTTTAGAGTCAGACTTTGCCGTGGCGTCAAAAACAAGTCTTAATTTTCCTGGTTTATTTATATTTTGAACTCCGAAATGCGGTAAGTACCGAATTTTTTGGTTCACAGAATTTTCATCGGCTTTTATTGCAAATCCGTTGTTAAATAGCCGCGCCATCTCATTATAGTATAATCGTGCGTATTGAGGATCTCTGTCTAATTTCTTTTTAAGCAAAGATAACCTATGGAGTGCAGTTGATCGACCATCCGAAAAAAGTTCGTTACTTGTTTTCCGAAGAAGTCCTACTTCTCAACAATTTCCTACAACCCGACTTGTTTGTTCTAAAATAAATTCAGCTTGTTTATTTTCGCTATAATCAAAACGATTTTCATATACTCCTATTCCGTCCAAATTAAAATAATCTTGTACGATTTTTTCAAGCCTCTTATTATAAATTTGACTCAAATATGATTCGAAGCTTCGTTTATGACATTAATTTTTGCGTTTGATTCGCGAGACATAAAAACTCCTGCTGCTAAAACAATCTCAGCTTCTTTAAAAAGAAAGTTTGATAGTCTTTCTAGCTCAGGCCTTTCTTGGTCTTTGAAGGCGGCATAACGAATATAACCACTCATCATTGAGTCTGGCAATTTCTTTATTATTTCGCTTCATAATTCAGAGCTATGCAAAACTCCTATCTTTCCCAAAGATTTTATCTCTGATACGGAATTTCTCATATGAGTTGCGACCTCAATCAAATTTTGCTTGCGTGAATCAATTTTTGGTAGTTCTTTTAGATCGTTTATTACTTTTTCTAAAATTAATCTCGAATTACCGAATATCATTTCCAAAGTTTTTAAAATTTCTTCTGCCTTTTCTCCTGCCACAAAAAGTGATTTAGTTGCATGTCTAGCTTCACCATTTAAAGCCTTGGAAAGCCTGAGCACATTCCTCTGCATCGGAAAAATCGTTTTGCACACTTGAGAGGTTATATACGCTTGTTTGAATTTCACCCAATCAAGCAGATCTCCGGAGAAGACTGGTAACGGCTTTACTGTCATTCTATTAACCAAAGTAGGATTATTTGAAAGTAAACTAGAATCTTTAATTGTCATAAGTGTGTTTTCTATAGCTCTGACCAATCTTTCTTCCATTTCACCACTTGACTGAGGGGGGTTGGCTGTACTGTGCCATTGATTGTTTAATTGACGCTCATTAAAACATTCGCGCGTATCAGTTTCATCATAATCTGAGATTTCTGAATATTCGTTTTCAAAATTATCCACGTCATTTTTGCTTAAAGGCGAATTAGAATTCGTTTCGAAAAAATCTTGTTCTGCTATCTCCATTGCGAAATGATGTCGTTGATGGACTCGATTGCGAACTGCTGCTGCCGCTAGGTAATGGACTTCAATCTCGGCGTCCTCTGCTACGAGGTTAGGATGACGACGTGTTGTTCTATTACGAGGTGTCATTGTTGCTGATTGATGTGGCACTTGAGCGCGAGCTGCCACTGGTTCAGAAAGTGGTGGGGCTGCAAGCTTAACTGCCTCGACTGCTGGACGATGGCACGGCGCTCGATTGCGAGCTGCCGCTGCTGCAGGAGATGGAGGGGCCACAAGCTCAACTGCCTCCACTGCCGGACGACGGCGCTGGCAAAATTTACTAGAAATATAGGCGAGTGTTTATAAAAGGATACCGCAACATGTGCCTACAAGGGACCTGTATATCTTACACCGTGGCCGTGTGTCACGCTCTCAGCCACAGATAAATAAGAAGTATAGACTGCTCGTTTTTATGCATGGCACTGAAGCACGAGTAGAAAGAGGCAGAATTGAGCGTGGGTATCTGTCTCTCTCGCATATTGCTACTGGCTGAGAGGAGGGTCAGTAAACTAAGTCTGGCATGCCTATAATAATATATTATGTTAACATAATATCTTGTAAACGGTAGTATATACGATAAAAATATCGGTACGCAGGGCGAAAAATTTTCTATTGACATATAGTTTTACTTAACTTCCAACACGCACAAACTGAAGAGAAAAAATGTGTAAAACATTTTTTGCACTTTCCGTAAAAGTAAGTGAGAAGGAGAGATAAGATGCTTCAGATACGAGCAGTGAGCGGCGGGGCGGAGCAGCCAAGCTACAGTGTAGCCAGGCTTCCCCTCAGTGCTCTGCTGCCTCTGCCATCTCATGCACGGTGGTGTGCATAGGCTCCGTGCACGAAAACTCCCAGCGCCAACTTGTGGCTGGAAGGTGACATATGGTGAGTCTGTGTGGTTACGAAGATACACGGAGTAGCATGGTTGCCTGAAGTCAATAATTTTTTTCATAAACATCAAGATCCTTCATTATTTGCTTTGAGCGCAATTCCGAAATCGCGCCCTCACTTGGCACTTTGAGAACGATTGGCCGTGGTTAGAAAAGGACAGTACTATGAATTGATTTCCACATGCTTGTAGAAAAGCGACATTTAAGGTTTGGCCATCTGGTAAATGGAGTCGGAAGCTCGATTTCATAATAATTACCTTTTCTAATGACGACCAGTCGTTCTCAAAGTCTCCAGTGGGGGCGCGATTTCGGAATTGCGCTCAAAGCGAGTAGTCTGATTATCTCAATGAGAATCTCTAACTCCACAACTTTACGATGATATTTTTTTCAGCATGAGATTTTGCTTTAATAAGTTCTAAAAAAGATAAATGTCTCTTTGTTGCTTGTACGTGTGAGCTACATTGCATGTGTCTGTAAAGTGTGTGAGAGAGATAGAGCATATTCAGTAATACTAACATATGCAATGTAGCTCACACGTACAGCAACACAGTGATATAGATCTTTTTTACAACTTATTAAAGCAAAATCTCATGCTGAAAAAATTATAATCGTAAAGTTGAGAAGTCAGAGATTCTAATTAACATAATCAGATTATAAAAAGCATCTCGATATTAATGAAAAAAATTATTGACTTTAGGCAACCATGCTACTCCATGTATTCTCGTAACCACGTGGACTAGCCATCCAGCTACAAGTTGGCGCTAGAAAAAAAGACTCCAAGAAATGAATTTTTATAACGTTTTGCAGGTTTTTCTATGTATTGGGTAGAGTCTTAAGTAACGTGAGGGAATTTTTTTTTTTTTTTTTTTTTTTGCTAACGAAATCAGCCGAATTCGATGGTTTTCATGGCCTTACACTGCATTAAGACTGAAATAAAAATTTTTTAGACGTGTTTTACTAAAACAATAACTATTAAGTATCAAAAACGTATTCTGTAAATAATAATAAATAATCTTTTATAATAAATGAACAACCCATATGCGTAGAGTCTTGCGATTCTTCGGTAGATGAGAACGTTTAACGTAATTTAACTATTTTGTAACTCAATCTAAAATATCTTTAGGACTACAATTTTCTACTCTTCCATTATTTTTATGTTAGTAAAAATAATACTGCTTTCTATCAATACAAGTTATTTAACCTTTTCTCCTTAAACAAAACGATATTAAAAACAGAGCAACCGTTTTATGAGATTCGTATGCGTATTTTATTAAATAAAATAAGAATAACTGTAGGTTTCCGTTTTTTTTCGTTTTTTTTTTGTTTGATAAAGCGAGGAGGAGAAAATCTTCGTAGACACCTCGACTATTCTGGCAGTAGTGTCAGATTTACCCGGTGTGCCGACTGACTAAAAACTAACCTCCCCGCATGGAACAGTTCCGTGAGGATCATTCCCCCAGAAGACAAAAGGGACCTAAGAGAAAAAGAAAGAAGGAAAATAACGGAGAATTTCGGAGACCAGCTCGCTCTTAAAGGGATGAGAGAAGGGCCACTTACGCTCGAATATTGGCTTGCGTCGGAATAGAGTGAAGGTTTCTGACTTTTTGCTTGAAACATATACTTTATTTTTTAATTTTTAGATTCAAACGTTTCGATGTGACGTTTTAAGTTTTTATATTTGCCTTGGATATTAACTTTTTTTTGAGCCAACGTATATTTCTTTTTAGCTCTTAAAAACTTGTTTTTAATTATCAAAAACAGTACACAAAATTTTTTAAATCTTTTACGACAACTTTATTCAGTTGCATTCAAACAATCTTTTTTTTTTTCTCAACACGTAACGCAGCTGCTGATCACTATTATTAGCTGTCTGGGCTCCAGGAGAAGTTTATGTTCCAATTGTGCGCACTTATCCAATTTACTGATATTGTATCTGCTTCTAACATTCTTTCGGTGAACAACTTTCTTTTATCAGTTTTATAAGTTAGTGATCGTCTGAAAATTTTTTTAAAGTTGTGCTGTTCGTCTATAAAGATTTTCATTCCTGTACGGAGCTAGGTTGACCTGCAATCATCGGTAGCAGAGCTGATCGACGACGATCGTGTAATGACCAACTACTTTTCTATTGAAGTTGACCACTTTGTTAATGAGGTAGGTAGATTTTAGCGAGTATCTTCGTGTGAAGTTTACCTACAAACAGGAACTTACTATGCTTCAAAAATATTACTAACCTCTAAACTTGTACATCAGAAACAATACTCTCTTTAAATTGTACGAATTGAGTCGTGTTAAATAAGGATAATTTATTCGATAAAAAATACTAATTACGCTGCTGCTAGTATAAATTTTTTTAACAAATGATACAAACTTTGAAAAAACTCCTGAACCAGCTTGATCGACATCCGGGTAGTGTAGTAGCCCCAAGATAACTAGCGTTTCGCACTTTCTGATTGTGTGATCTCCCTATATTCCTTCCTATTGCGTATGGTGGACATAATAGCTAAATAGTACCACAGACTATTTTTTTAACTCAGGTATGCAGAAAGGATTTTAATGTAAGTACACCCATTTTTGAGTTAACTGACTGTTGATAAATGCGAATATTCTACGTTTGCAGATTAATGGTTTCATCTCGCCGCTTGATGCTTTAGTAACTCTGCGATCAGTATCGGTACACTCTAACGTACTCTCCTGCCCATGAAGTCTTTCTCCTTGTACATTTAAGTTCTATCAATCGCGTTCGCTGCTGTATTTGGATTGTTAACAGCGCTCTTCTCAAGAAAGTGCTCTACAACTGTCACCGGTCACCATAGTAGATCGGCTTTGACGTCGATAGGGCTGATGAAGTTGTAAAGTACCGTACACTATTTTTCCAATACAGCTGGTATACAGAAGATATTTTTACGTGAGAACACCGACTTTTGTGTCAACTGACTGACACTAAGAAAAAGCCGCGAGTAATCTACGTGTGAAAACTACCGTTTTCATATCACCACTGGATATTTCAGTAGCTCTCCGATCGGCACCGTCACATTCTAACGTTTAACGTTTCTCTCCTGCCTAAAAAAACCTTTTCCTTGCGTATTTCGATTTTAACGATCGCGCTCAGTTATTCACTCGATTATGACATTACTTTGCCTAAGGTTATTTTCATCAAGATGACACCTAGCCCTCAGAGTATACATATTGAGGAAAACGAGGAACAAGTTGTAGATCTTCACAAACTAGGAGTTTGTTCGTCTTATGATACTGTGCAGTTGTATGAATCGTCAACAGTAATGAATCCTCCAAAAAAAAAAGTATTTCACTAGATGCCTTTGGGCAGTTCATATTTAATAATATGGATCACAATATTCATACTCTATGTGGACATGAAACGTTTTATTGCTTAAGTGCCATAGCTGCGTATACATCTAAATATTCTGTTCAGTTTGAAGGAGGATCAAAAAAAATTTTTTTTTAATTGCTAAAGAAAATATAATAGCATCTCAAAACAAAATTCCGATCATACCTTTTGGAAGCTTTAATTCACACACATTAAATAATTTTTACTTTCAATCGACAAAAGCCATGATATTTGGTAATTCTCCGGTAATTCCTTTATCTTACGGGGCATATCTGTGATGTAAGACCTTCAAAATTCCAAGTGTATCAAGCTGGAAGGGATTCATGAAACTTCTATCTTACGATATCGGATATCAAAAATCTCGGGTGATATATCAACCCTCTATTAACCTGCCTGCATCTGACTTAATAACGATTAATACAGAACTTTATTTTGCTGCAGAGGAATGTCAAAAATTAAACCCAAAAACATGCTTTGTTACCTTCGATCAACCTCTTTACTATAAAGCGTGGAGCATCATAGACGAAGGGCAAAGTAATAAGTAAAAAAGTGTTTAAGTATTGCAAGAGGGCACTTCTATTACCTAGAATTTATAATATACGCTTTACATTTATATTTATATTCTTCTATTTATTATATTTTCTTGTAATAAAAAAATCTGTCCAATAGACAATTTAAGGGTACACGTTTTCTTTATATATACATATATTTCATTTTATAAAAAATTCCTATTTGAAAATTCAAATTTGAACGCCACGCGCGGGAAATGTGTGTCTAGTACGTTAAGAAAACGCTAGAGCGTGTTCACCCAAAACCTGCTACTCAAAAGGAAACAACGTTAGTATAAAAGGCACCAGCGCGCAATTTAAGGCAGTCCTCTTCCAGCGAACCTGGGACGCGGAGATCCGCGGTCACCCAGACCTGGAACTTTCTCGTGCACCGGTACATTACCGCGACGAGCACAAGGTGAGAGAAGGAGACCAAGTACGAAGGTCAAAAGCTGATAAGTAAGTTTGCACACCACCTATAGGTAACCCTTCCACTAATCGGTTCCTACTTGGACTTTCGGTGCTCGACCGCTTTAAGCATGGAGACGACGCATCCCCAAGTAGTCAAGGCACTAGAGTTAGCGATCACGTACTTAGGTGAAGTTCCTGGGTCGACGACTTGAGTAGTGCTCAAGACACCCAAGGGCCCTGAGAACGACCTAACCCTACGTGACTTAGGAGGATAGGTAGTTACCTAGCATTAACCTTCCGTGGTAGTACTAAAAATTCGTGCTAGTCTAACCTACCGCGTCTAAGCGGAGATATTAAGGAGGGAAAATTCAAATTGTCGTTTATGTAAAATTTTCTATTAAACAAAGGCGGATAAATTTTAAGTAAATTCTAAATTATCGAGTATATTATGTATTTTCTTTTTTTATTATTAACGTAAATAATCGCGATTACTCAAACATAATTAATACATGTAGAAATTTAAGATACGATTTCCTTAGAATTATATGATTGAATAAATATAAGATAATTTAAAATAAATTGATTGTACCTATTTAAGTAAACCTTTCCTTCCACGTATGATTGCGAGTTCCTTTTTTACAGTTTAAGATGAAAACTAGAATAATAGCTGTTGAGATTTGAAATCGTTTATATAAACTGAGAATATTATCTGGACCCCAAAAAAGGGACAGGAATAAAATAAAAAAAGATATTAGATTAGAAAAATATTGAATAAGTTAAAAAAGATATTAAATTATTAAATTAATTAAATTAAGGGAATATTCAGGAGAATTCAATAAAGTAGAAATCAATAAACAATTGCTGTATATGGTGCAGGAATTAATTGATTATTCAACAGATAAATTTTGAAACTTAATAAAAATTATTTTTTAAGTATTGTATATAATCGGCAATCTGATTGCGAGTTCCTTTTTTACAGTTTAAGATAAAAACTAGAATAATAGCTGTTGAGATATTTATGAAATTGTGTTCCGTCGAGAGATGGAATTGAGCGAATTCCATTTTCGCTCCGAATTCCAGAATCACACGCACCTCATTTTCCCCTGGAGCCTTGCGCGCGCCCGCCTCCGTCGCTGATTGGCTCATGTCCCATCGGCACGGTGACGGGAGGGGCGGGACTTCAGGACTTGACAGTTGCTTTTCGCTTGCACGGCTGCACGCTCTCTCTTGCTTGGCCTGCTGAATTGAAAGCATCTTCACGCTTAGTGTTTTTACCGCTTGCAGTCTGCACCGTCAGCAGGAGATTTCGCCGCTGTCATCGAGCTCCAGGACTCAGGACATCGCCATCGAGACGCTAAGTCTTTTATTATAATTCATTTAGTTTTATTTCATCTTCATCTTTCGTTCATTAACTCGACCTACATCTCATTCTTTCATGACTTGCTTCTCCATCATATCTCATTAAGCACACCTCGTGCTAGTTCTGTGCCTCTACACCTTCCATTCTCATTTGGTCATCGTTTATCCATCGATCTCTTGCTCGTCCTCGCCGCCACCTCAACTCTTTCATCTCACTCGCGCTATCTTTCCTTTCTGTATTCAAGGTCATAATCATCACAATCATTCGGGCTTGTCCTCCTCACCCCACGCACATCTACGCCTGTCACATCGCCTCCTTGTTCATTACGTATCTATCTTTCTCGCGCATCCTCGTGTAGAATCGACCTTTAGTCGCCTCACGTCCACGACTCTCATCATCGTCCGCACCTCATCTTACATGACCTTGCACCTCCATCATCCTTGTAATTAAATTCTCTTCATCCATCTGCATTCAATCACACCATTACCTGCACCAATCATACGTCTATTACATCAATCACACGTCTGTTACACCATACTCAGTGCATATCGTCATCCCGCTGTCATCACGCCACGTCTCATCCGTTTAATCCCGTTTCTCGTTCCGGAATCAGGGTCCTCACCCGAATACGCCACTCACATAACATCACTACTGAGCTGCCGCAGGTGGTAGTTAATTTCGACTTTCGGGCGTCGGCCCGCTTTCACCAGCCTTGCGCTGACTCGTACGACCGTGCAGGGCCCGCCGGTTTGCAGAGGAGATCACTCCTCCCTCATTCGCCTTGAATTCACACACACTGGGAGTCGTCACCACCAGGTCCTCCCGCACACCCTCGCACATTCACATACCAACTCAACACACGTTTATTGTTGTTCCTATTGTTAATGGTATAATTAGTTTAATTTTATTTCTTCAATTGTATTCATTCTGGTTCGTTTTTTTTAAAATAAATCTGGGTTTTTTATGCCATAGGCTTTTTTCCATTAATTAGTCGTTATTAATTGTGTTAACCTTCCTCCCCCTTTAATTGCTCCATTGACATTTCCTAGTAATAAATTCAGTATCATAATTTATTAATGTTCAGGATTGATATGGTGCGGCGCACGCGCCTCACGGTGTTCGAGACACTCGTATCAACTGATGTCAGCGTTAGCCAATGAGTGCTCGAGTGAGTCTTGCAGGAGAGGTAAGAATAAGCCTAGAGGCGGTAGCGACAGCAGTTCGCCCTCGTCGCTCGCACAGTGCAGTCCAGTTGCCTTTAGTGTTGTGCCTCATATAGGCGTACTTTACTTTAGTCGCCATAAATTCTCGTCACCTTATGTATCAGTCACGGTGATTTGTACTCCTCGTTCAATTCAATTTAATGAACTTCGTTAGTGCGATCTTTTCTATTGTTAACTGTAATTATTCGCGAAGACTTCTCAACTCAAATCGAGTGTTTTGTTTTTTTTCATAATAAAGCATAGTGAACTTTGAACATTTATCTCGTGCATGCTCTATTACAGAGGAACGATATTCGTCGTTCTCTCTCCGCATCTCTTCTATATTTTCCTTGTCTCCTCAACCTGTATCCGGCTCCCGGAGTCATTTGCTCCTCATAAAAAAAAAAAGAAGAAAATCAAAGAAATACAGTCCATTTTGAACAATTAAATTTACTTACTTAATTAGGCCATTTTTTTAAAATAATTTTTTCTTTATTCGTTGAACGGCTTTTGTCGTTAAGTTTGATTTCATCCTTATAATTCTATTTATTTTTTTTTTTGATCACTATTTTTTGTATTATTTTTTTTTACATTTTAATTTAACCTAACCCTCTATACCGTAGCAAGCCCCCTATATCTATATCTCATTCATTTTGAATTTGAACCAGGCAATCCATGTGGGATCGGCTGTATTCACACGCAACAAATTGTTTATATGAACTGAGAATATTGACTGTACCCAAAAAAGGGCAGGAATCAATTAAAAAAGATATTAGATTTAAAAAGATAATAAATAAGTTAAAAAAGACATTTAATTAATTAACTTAAGGAAATATTCAGGGAACGATGAGAATTCAATAAAGTAATAATCAAAAAACAATTGCTGTATATTGTGCAGGAATTAATTGATTATTCAACAGATAAATTTTGAAGCTTGCTAATAATTATTTTAAATATTTTATATAATCGGCAATCCAAGCTACTGCGCTCTTTTACACAGGGCAACGAACCCGCCCTCCAACATATAAACACTAACATTGTTTATGTGTTGGTTCCTAATCTTAGAGTTTCCTCGGTACAGATAATATTCTTAGCCGATTGTTACCACCACTAATTAACCGGGGTTATACTCAAAGAAAGGGAAGTCGTAGTATGTTTAGGTGGATTCTATATATTGATGTAACACTTCGGATCGATTGGCTTTACCATGGATGGTTCTGAATTACAAGAACTCTGGTCTACCATTTATACCCCTCAGTCTGTGAAATACCTTATATCTGGACATGCTTTTGCTTGCGCACTCAGAGCTCATATTTTAACTTTTACTACTATCGGTATGCATAAATGCAAAAGTATTTCTATCACTGATGCTGATACTAAACATTTTTTTGCAATTTTCGAGATGATTTGAAATAAAACACGCGTTGAAAGTTCAAGTGGATTTCCCGATTTAAATACCTACATAGAAGATTCACGAGCAACGATCGCAAAGTGCAATATGATGAGACCGTGCAACGTTTAACAAATTTAGTAATTTTAAATATTATTAGTTTCGATCAAGAAGGACTAACCTCTAAATTGTGGATTCAGTATTTCAAACTCGTCACAGTAGACTTACAAATTCTTGAAGCAGAGCGTTTAGGTGATTTTAAACTGCATCTAGAAACTGTTTGGGCAATGCTGCCGCTTTTTCACGTGACTGGACACTTTTCGTACGCTATATGTGACCAAATATGTCTACAAGACGCCGAAAAATAACAAGAAGTAATACCATAAAGTGAATTTTATTTGTACGAAAATCGTGGATTTTACTATTAGAAGAACAAAGAAGCCTTGGTCAAGGGTGTGGTTGGACATGACAATTGAGACTAAACTCAACAAATTTTTTGGTGTTGATTTAAAGCGTGGAAGAGGTGTAACGCCAAACTTCGTGTCCCGCTACCTATTAGCTATGCCATCTGCATTTTTAATTTTACTTATGGATATTGTTTTTTTTAATCCCGTCTTAACATCATCATCATCAATCAATTTAAAGATCTCCTTCAATGATGTAATAGCCGTCCAGAGAGGGTCATTACTCTTTATATTAAGGCTATCATATCCCTTGCCAGTTGCTGTTTCTGTGGCGTTCTTTAACCTTGTATAGTCGTCCATGGTTTCCTGCACCTTACCAGGCTCGAATTCATCTATTCTATAAGACTTGCATAAACTCTTGACTGTTTCATTGTCATGTTTTCGTTTAATGATGGTAAAAACTTGTTCCGACATTAATCTGTAATAAAAAAGTTATTTGTTATCGCTTATTATAGGTATATAATAATTTTTTTATATGTTAATCAAGTTTTACATGTAATTTACTCACACGTGTTGATGTAAGGCTTTAACAACGCTATCTTTACAGTCAGCCACATTGCTCATACTCTCTTCCACGATGTTCAGGTAAAACTTGATCTGTTCTAGGTTCTGGTATAAAGGGCCAGAGCATATGCTTTGGAAAAACTGAGCCATGAAACTTTCCATTACAACGGAATTACTGTCAGGTGCAGTCCCCAGATCTTTATAGAGTGCCTGCAATATCTGCAACCCATGGTTGGTTGTAAATTTTCGTTTCCCATCGGATTTCACACCCTTGGGTTTGACAATTACATTGATACCCTTACTCTTGACATTACTGTAACTGTATAAATAAAAATATGTATAATAATATCGAAGAAAATGTAAAAATGTAAATAAAACAATAGTTGTTATTATGTAGTATACGTACCCCTACTAAGTATTATCACGTGAGAACTCATGTGAGATCTCACGTGAGTTCTCACGTGAGTTCCCATGCCATAATCTCACACAGATTTCTCATGAGATTTTCTCATGTAATTTTCTCACATAACTTTCTCACATGGAATTTCTGGTGAAACGTTAAGTGCGGTACTAGAGTACATTATTATTCATTACAAGTAAATGAATCATTTTTATTTAGTTGTTTAAATGTGTTGGTTTTGTATGTATAACTAGCAGCCCCCCGTCTCGGCTTCGCCCGAGACTTACTAAATAAAACACCGTAGTGTGTTGACATGTAATGTGAAACATTTTCAGTTAGAAATTTTACACATATTCCTGATACATCTAAGAACAAAAATCTTCTTATTAGAAACATATTTTTTCGGAATCCATATAGTTTATTTGGTTAAATAATGAGGTGTAAAAATTCAAAAAAATTATTATGCTGAAAAGTACCGTGCGTTCTTTATGCCATAAAATAATCGGTGGCCATAAGAAGCCGTTCATTTACAGTTTCTCCCGTGTAATTCACGAAAACGGCTATTTTTTAAAGCTGTTAAAATTTTAAACCCCCAAAAATTTGAATTAAAAAAAAAATTTTTTTAGAACGAAGTTCTTTATGTCGCGTTACTCGGGGGGCTGGAATTTTAAAACCGACAGATTTTTTTTTTTTTGAATCAGAAATCTCTTCCTCTCAAGTTTTTCCCCTCACCCCGTCCCCCCTCACCAAGTGTTCTCTACACACTTCCCCTCTCCTAACTATATATGTACATTTGTCAACCGTGCCATGTTACTCTTCTGCATACCTTTACCCACCATTCCACCTCACACTCCCAAGCAATTAATTTTTTAACAAATTTTAATTTTATTTCCCCACAGTAATTTTTCTTTCACTTGGAATTTTTTTTTCTTTTACAATTCTAAAAAAAAAAAAAAAAAAAAAAAAAACCTTTTCCAATACAGAGATTTGAACCCTCGACCATCTGCATGTGAGTCCTGTACCTTACCCACTCTGCTACGAGCGCTGCCGATTATAGAAGTCGGTTTCTTGTACTTATCGTGTAATTCGTAACTATAAGATTCCATTTTTAAATGTATTCACTGATAATACATTCAATTATGAATTTGTTTTATAAATTGTGTATTTGTTTTCTAAATAATACATCTAAAAAAAAAAAAAAAAAAAAAAAAATTTAATTAGCATAAATATGGTTATGTAGATTAAATATAATAAGGCGCGTTATTACGCATTAAATATTTGTATTTTCATTAAACCTGAGGTTTTTTTTGCATTACAGTAATGCTAATAATTACTGTTATAAATGAAAAAAGGTAATGAAATTAAATATGGAAAAAAAAGAAACGAAATATGAAAAAATGAAATATGAAAAAAAGAAATAATGAAATTAAATTAAATTTGAACAAATAAAATAATATATTAAAAAATAATGAAATGAAATATGAAAAAAGAAATGAAAAAAAAGAAAAAACAAAAGAATGAATATAAATAGAAAAATATAAAAAAAAGAAATAAAGGAAATACAAAAGAATGAAAAAAAAGTAATGAAATTAAATATGAAAAAAAAAAATGATATATGAAAAAAAAGGGAATGAAAAAAAAAAAGATTAAATATGAAAATAAGAAAGAAATTAAATAAAGGAAATACAAAAAAATGAAAAAAAATGTAATAAAATGAAATATGAAAAAAAATAAAACAAGAAATGAAAAAAACAATAAATAAAACAAGAAATTAAGAAAAAAAAAAAAATAATAAAAAAATAAAAAAAAACAACAACAAATCAGGGGGGATAAATAGGTCATGGGGCCCACGGTAAGAACGAAGTTCTTTGAACATGACGAGTATAAAAACACAATTTCTCAGGTAACAAGGGGGTCGCCAGACCCATTGAAAGAACGAAGCTCTATAAACGTTAATACTGCATTCATGTAGTTCACTAAACAAAAACTTGAAAAACGAATAAAAAAATAAAATAAAAAAAATAGTTCAGTACTCACGATGGTTGAACTTCGTGAGAACGTCGTGCATAAATACAGTACTCACGAAGTTCAACCATCGTGAGTACTGAACTATTTTTTTTATTTTATTTTTTTATTCGTTTTTCAAGTTTTTGTTTAGTGAACTACATGAATGCAGTATTAACGTTTATAGAGCTTCGTTCTTTCAATGGGTCTGGCGACCCCCTTGTTACTTGAGAAATTGTGTTTTTATACTCGTCATGTTCAAAGAACTTCGTTCATACCGTGGGTCCCATGACCCATTTATCCCCCCTGATTTGTTTTCTTATATCTCACAACTTTATTACCAGAGCAACAAAGTCCTGGACCTTAAACCCTACATTTTTATTGCCACAAAAACACAAAAACATTTTCTACTTATTTAAAAATCTGAAGTAGGATCTTTAAAGATTTCAGAGATTGCTGTGAGGGTACAATGAAAAGCTGATCTTTCACGTAATGGACTCTTTAGTTGTTAATTTTGACGCTGCTGTTTCAATCTCGTAAAATTTTCTGCGTCAGTTTCTTGACGCCTAAGTAAAATTGTATTTATTAGATACACTTGAAGTTTTTCTTCCGATTCACCCTCATGCGACTTTTGGCATGCTTAAAATTTGTGTGACCCCTAAAGTATGTTTTCTGTCAACTTTGTTAAGTTCTAATATATTTGTTGGCAAGGTAGACGTCTGATGGCCCTCAAAAAGACCGGTGAGCTTCTTAAGTTAACTCTTTCTTGACTGCAGTTAACAGCAATTGTGACTGCCTGGATACCTCAGGGTGATCTTTTCTGGCTTGCTGTTGAAGACCCAGACTGATCGGGATAAAAATTACTAAGTCCGAAGCTTTGGGGCTAGTTGTAGTGCTCTTTCCCAACGTCTCCCGGTATAACGTCGAAGACGTTGGTGTCTAAAGCACCTTTTTTATTTTGCAGATTCAGTTTTTTGATGATCTTAGATGGGGAGATTGGTTAGTGATACTTGTCCAGTGGAGGCTGTCCCGTGGGCTCAAGTTTTTTTTCCTACATAGCTGTTATAGGTTTGCCCAACGCAGACTTTGGAGAGGATCAGTGATTCCTGGTTGAATGCTTGGAGTCGAGAGGGTAATATAGGGTCGTCGGTCACCGGGTTTTCCAGCCTTGCAAAGAACAACTCCGCAGGTGACGTCTGCTAGTGAATAGCTTACTTGGTTTACTAGTGCCCGTCTTTATTTAATATAGTCTTTTAGTCGACGAATCGCTTCTGGAAATGGTAATAAAAATGTATTTGTTGGCAAGGTAGTTAACACTTAGGTGGATGCTAAAAAGAACCGATGAAATTGATGGTTAAGTACGGAACGTAAATACTTATAATGGCCCTAAAAAGCGCCAGTGGTGAAACTTCCAGGCTATTCTTATTCCTGATGATGAAGAGCTGGCTACGGTTGCTTGATTCTTACCCTGGGAGTCTCGATATACGGAGACTGTGATAGAGGGAGGTACGCTGCTGACCAACGAATATCTCGTCTCGGGTCGTTCCCCGGATAACCAACCGCTCATCGTTAGACGGGAACATGTGGGTAAGCGCATTGGGGACGCGACGACCAAGAAGGTAGCCGTTGTGGCTGCCCGTGCCCCTCAGAGCTCAGAGCTGTTTTCTTCCCTTGCTTACATTTGTAGCCACAAATTCTCTAACTGCACCAGGTGGGATGGTGGAGCTCCCTCACAACTCTGATGAGTTGGAGCAGATTGTACTTTGGCTAGATATGTCTCCTGGTATTGTGGCAGAGACGGAATCGGTTGGAATTAATTTTTTTTTTTTTGATCGCACTCGTCGAGATTCAGGGTGAATGGACATCTAGGTCCCTTCTCCCTTAGAGAAGAGTGTCGTTCGTAACCGGGATACCCAGCTGCAAGACTATAATTAGCATTCCCAACACAGCTCGTTGAGTTGCCGAAGCTCGACTACAACACTATGGTGACGCTCCAGCCTATTATTACCACACTTATTTAATTATGTTGCAGGTAGCTTCGATTTTATGTCGACGCCACCTAGCGGATTTTACTGAACTAAAGTGAAAAGCTGGCATATTTTTGCAAAACTTTGAGCTCATTTATTGCTATTGTTATTAAATTTTTTACGATAAAAACTATACTAAAACCATCTAGGAAGTATCACGAATCAGTGTGCAGAATTTCAACAAAATCGGTTTAGTAGTTTTCGCGGTTAGCGATTACAACGGTTTTAGCGCTTCTGCTTCATATATTAGTAAGATGAAATTTTGTCGAACAGAGTTGGTAGAAGTAAATTTGAAACAAAATTTCATACATGTTATCTGCTCTATCATTAATTTTCAAGCGCTCGTAGTATACAGTTATTGTTTGAAATTATGAACCATGAGTAACAGATATATGCAAAATTCTTAATAATTAAGGCTGCAATGTACGCTGCACCTGAGAGATGTCTGGTATAAAACTCAGTATGGGTTGAACAAAGTCTAATATAGTGTATCATATTCACGAACCTAACAATCTGATGGGTAACACCTTTTGCACACTTAATAGCCCTTAACACATCATAGTTTGCAGACTCAAAATTGAAGGTAGAGTTTGTCCAGACTGGACCCCAATTTAAAACAGACTCAGCTATATGCAAACACTGATGTAAATTAAAAGTCATTGCCGTGATCCCATACAATTCTTGAGATTGCATGACAAATGTATGAAGGCATTCATCAGCAAAGTCTAGTTCCTTGATTGAAATTTTGTTTTTCAGTAAAATATACAGACTTGTGACAAATAGAGTCCAATGATCTAATTGCCTTTTTGTCAAGATTTTGGATAAAATTGGTACACTATAATACAAAATAAAGTTTTCCCATTCCCTTGCCTTCCAATCGCTCCTACAGCTTAGAGGTCGGCATAATCGTTGTGCTTGCTGTGGTGCAGCAATATTTTTCATCAATACATCTAGTTGTTCGATATCTTCCTTACTCTTATTCTGCAAATAGTACGATGTAAATTGTGGAGCTACGCCTTCTAAGCAGTTGTGTAGATAGTCAACCAAAAAGCCAGATACGAGATTAAATGATGGTAAATTGATAAATGGTGATGGATATTTTATTCCTAGAGGAGCTAGACTTGTGTCTTCTAACATAATACGTACCATACTGTCATGATTTCTAGGTTCTGGGGGTGGATCTACGTATGGATATCTCATGCTTCCCGCTGCGTACTCACCACGATGCAAGCACCAATTGCATCCGTATTCCCCATTGAACTGCTTAATTCCCTGTATAGGGGCACGAGCTACAGAGTCTGTGCAGCATGACACTATATGCAGTTTGACAGTACGATTTTCACCTTTCACCACGCATTGTATGCCGTGCTTTGTTATCGCTTTGTATAGTCTTACAGCTTCATTTAGAAAAATCAACATGTCCGGCTTATTTTTATTGAACCACAATCCCATCATAATGTGATTGTCCATTCGCTCTTGTGGTGGTAATTCATTAAGCTTTAAGAACAGTGGCCATGTTGAACATGCCGATGATCTAAATATGGGTGCACCGTCAGTATTTATCATAGCGGTAACATACTGTTGTTTCTCATTTACTGGCAGAGAACTGACGAATTTACGATATTCGTTACCATCATAGACATCTTTCATGTATCCCCTTTCGTGGCCTTGATTTTTTAAAACAGTATCGTAATAATCTTCGTGTATATTAATCAAATCAGAGATTTGTGTGGATGGATTAATCATGACAAAAAAAGTGGGATTACTAGAATGAGCCACGTTTAAAGTATACATACAATTTGAGCACTCCGTAACATGTCGAATGTTCTTGAACTCTCCGACATAGGCATTGCAATTTGGACAAACAGCGTGGAAATATACATCGGATCTCGGATTCAAAATATTGTCATTAATATGTTTAGTATCCGGTAAAATAGGTGCTTTAAACATTGAATTAATTAATTTAAACAAATTATTCATTCCCGTGATAGATAAGTGGTTCTCGATTGAAAACTTTAAGACCATGAGAAAAATTTCACCCCTGCTTTTATCTACCGAAGTCGTTATTGGATCAGTAAATGTTTCACTTTGCATGAAATCTTCAAGACTTTTGGGACGTAAATTAGATCTGAAGACTTTTGTTTGTTCATCACTGTTTTCCATTAAAAACTGAGCCCAATTACGGTACGCTGCGGCTTCGGCGAATGATAGATCCTAAAATTGTTGATATACCATTAGCATTTTACATCACACTACCTTTAATAATTTTTACGTATAATAATTGACTCGTGCGGTGGCGGAATATATATATATATATATATTAATATACTGTATGCAGAGGCATTCTACGGTATAAGCTCTGATTGGCTAGAGTCTGTTTTCTCTTTTGCCTTCTGCAACAAGATTGCCAACTTGCCAGCCCTATAATAACTAGGTAGATGTTAAAAATCGATGAGGTTTTATCAAGTACTTATGAGAATGTTTAGCCCCAAGCTTTGCTGCCTGCAGTGCTGCTGCAGAAGAGCCATCATGGCGTCTCAAATATATATATATATATATATATATATATATATATATATATATATATATATATATATATATATACATAATAGGTGGGGTTGACCGTCTTTAGACATAATGATGACTGTCACGTTTACTAATTACGTGTACATAGGTCGAATTTGCTGTGACCACCCACTTGCGGTTCTTGAGATTTTAGTTAGTGTTCAGTTCATTACTAAACTATCAATGAGTTTTTTTAAATGCTTTTAAAACTACTTAGCATTTACTTTACATAAAACTTCTTCTAGTTGCACAACTGTCATCGAGCCATTTATTGAACTTACTTTTGCCTGATTCATTTGAAATTGCGTGACAATTTGCTTTTCTTTACTTATGACTGTATATGTACACATATATTTTTAATACAAGAATGGTAGGTATGTATTTGTATATCTATATATACATATACATTTGAGACGCCATGATAACTCTTCAGTAGCAGCGCTGCAGGTGGCAGAGTTTAGGGCCAAACATTCTCATTAATATATTTTTTTTTGTAGACTCTGACAGCGATATTGAAGATGATGATCCATCGTTTTGTATGATGAAAAAGTACGCCCCTCGTTTGTACAGAGAGTATAAAAAACGTGGGGTCTTAACAGCTGAAGAAGATAATATTGAAAGATATTCGGTAACTAATGGAAGAGTTTATTTGGGCTGCAATGTATATGTTGAGGAGGAGAAATGGAAACTCACCCAGCGCAAGGAATTTGGTATATTTCTAGGGGACCTTGCAGTATTGCTGTTCAAAAACAAACTACCTTACTCTTGTTTGGATGTAAAAAAGGTCACCCAAAGTACCGTTAGAAGGCCTATTAAGATGTGCTGCCCCAAGAAACTTGAAGCGTATTTGCGTAAGTGAAAAGTATTCGTTGTATATCTTTCCTATTTTTAAACGATAGAAACCAAAATTATTGACAGTCTAAAGTTATTTGCAATGGTACTATACTTGAAAAACCCCAGTCCCAAGAGGTTGACACAATACTTCCTTTTTCTTCGAGTAGTTGTAATAGTAGCAGCAGTAGCAGTAGGGGTAGCAGAAGCAGCAGCAGCAACAACAGCAGCAACAGCAGTAACAGCAGCAGTAGCAGTAGTAGTAGTAGTAGTAGTTTTTTTTTTTTTTTTTTTTTTTTGTGGAGGGAGGAGAAATGCATTGAGGCACACCGCAGGGACAGCGGTAGTGTGGGACTCGGTAGATTATTTTTATTAGACCACCCATACCCACTAAAAACCCCCCCCCCATGCCGCGTGGCCTTTGATCCACCCCGGAACCGCGTTAGCATTACTTCAGGGTGGAGCCACCTGGGAGACCATCGCGTCTCACAGCATTAACGAGCTAACTCGCCACCATTTGCTAGAGGTGCTGATGCTCTTGAGTCCTGAAAAGGACTCGGGGTCCCTGAGGACCAGCACCCTGTCTAGCGCTTCATAGTAGGCCGCCTACTCAGCCAGCACCACTATAAGCTTAATGCTTTCCCTTGCTGATAGGTAAAAAGTACCCAGCGCAGCGTGGATCCACATGAGCCTGTCTTTCAACTTAAGGCCTTTCTGCCTTATTTTGATCCTGCTTGGGCCTCATCCCTGGCCTCTTTAAGTGATCATGTGATTTCTAGTGATCATGTGAGAGATGATGAGCGATACGCTGGATTAACTAACGGACAAAAAAAAATTATATTAAAGGAGCTGTTAGATACTTAAGTTATCAAATCCGCGATTTAAGAAAAAAAAAAAAAAACTTATAACTGAATTGTAAACTATTTATTTGTAATAGAAAATAAGTGAGTACCCTAAAAGTAATTCTAATGGAAGAGAGGTATATTAATTTTAGAGAAAATTAACTAAGAGTTATGAAAAATTATTGTATCGTAAAATAAAAATGTTAATTATAAGACTACTTGTTGCTACATTAACGTACTAAAAAAAATCATGCGTCTATAAAAATTGTACGTATAAATGCCCCTAGACAAATAAACTATCGTTTTATCTAGTTTTTTCTATACTATTGTTGTTCTCATTATTCAGATGTTATAGTGCAATGAAGCTCATTAAATCGAATGAATACTAATTTGTTTACTGTAGGAAATTTATAAATATGCTACTCAAAAAAAATTAGTTTAATTCTGTTAGCATATTGAGGTAAAAAGGAAAAGAAGAAATGCTAATTATTGTATCATTTCAACAGACCCCTGAATTTGCGCATGTGAGAATTGCGTTTCTCTTCTATACAGCGTTTAAAGTCAACTTTGTCAACTCATCTTGATTTCCGTTTAAAATTGGAAATCGTAGCACTCAAAATTTTTTTGTAATGTTTTTGCTACAATGCCAATAAAAACTTTTAGTCTAATGACATTTTGTCAAGCATAATACAAGCTATCTTATGCTAGCATAAGCACGCCTTTGAACGATAATCACGATAAGATTATTTTCTGAACTATAGCTGCATACATGTACACTAAGAGCAATGGCATGTTTTATTTTGATTTTTTAATATTGCCAAAAAACGAATTGTAAGTGACATGTTTTGATGTCTATTTGAATTTGGTGTATTAAATATGAATTAACTATAGTTACCATAGCAAGTTTTGAAGAAGTTATTAAAATTAATTAGGTAAGTATTAAGTTATGCAGTACATAGTCTTTTAGGTACAAGTTTCGGATAATTCAAGATAAAATATCTTTATTTCTTGTTCGTTACTGCAGTGAGCTATAACTATGAGTTTCAAACGTTATTTTAATCTATACAAAGATTGTATTAAGCATTCGGCAAATAAATCAGAAACAAAAAAAAAATTAAAAAGGAAAGCAGTAAAAAATACATCTACTAAAAAGTCTATAATTGTAAAAAATCTGTTCCCCGTAAAACAAGTGAACAATGTGACAAACAAAAGAAATAAAAGAGTTTCATATTTTTATTTCACTTGTTATTTAATATTATTCAATCATGATTTTTGTTTTTATCATAAAATTATAGGTAAAGTTAAAAAAAAGTATTTTAGGGAACAATATCCTTACGCTGTAATTTAATTTTCTTCTCAAAAAAAGAGTTTGCCATAAATAATAAACAAACTTTTGAGTATGTCAGCTAAAAATCTATAGGTTTACGTGTTTTAAATATTTTTTTAGCGTGCTTTCTTTGATTATGAGCGAGTATGAGAGAGTGTATCACGCAGCGGCCGCAGCAGCTAGCCCGCTCCGTATGCGCGGCAGCGTGCGAGACCACGCGCCGCAGTCTTTATTTACTTACTATGTCTACACCTTTGGCTCTCCTACTCTGAAAATTTGAGGAGATGTTGTTTGTGAGTTGCTCTTTCGATTGGTATATATTAAAAAAAAAAAATACATACCTTGAGAAAAGTTAACTTGAACTTAAAACTTGATTTTCACCGCTAAAAAATTTTTTCCAGAAAAAACAGGTAGCACCGTCAAAAAGAGCAAGTCAAAATCTATCGATTCATATCTTTACATTTTTTTTCTAGCTATTTTCCATCGCTTGTGAGCGAGTTGAATAGAGCGCGTTCTACTGAAAAAACGTGCTGCGAGCGCCGGGTGACTGGTTCCGCGGGGACGCGCTCATATATCAGATAAAATAAGGCGATGAAAAATCATTAAATATATCTTTCGCAGGCACTTCTCATACCAATCGATGTCTTGAAAAGCAAATTAATAACTAATGATAAGTATTTAAAATTTTTAATAATATTTTGTGACGGGTGATTGTGAATAATAATAAGCTTCTTAAGTTGTCTCAAATATAGACTTCATAAACTGTTTATATTGTTATGTTGTTTGTAACTTATAGGTTAAAATAATTATTATGTATAATATAATTTATGATAGTTACGTATTACTTATAATTAATTGAATTGAAATAATTCCGCTTAGGATCCATGTAAATTTATTGATTCACTATAATTTATTTTTTTTTACAGTAACTGATAACTAAAAATATAAGATATAATGTTGAAAGTATTAACAGCGTCAAAGGATGCCAGGTATTGCTGTACATGTCTGATTAAGCGTTTCTGTTGGGCTGCTACTCCATTCTTTTTTTTTTTTATGGTTTATATCCACATTTAACGTAAGCTTAAAGAAGTATAACTTCAAAGGTATTATGTGGAACAACGATATATGTGCATAACTGTGCAGCTTACAGTTGAGACGGACATATGAATGCGATATTAGACAAAATTAAAGACATATTAGCCTTTGTGGATCTATACTGAGTTTTATACCAAACATCGCTCAGGTGCAGTAGACACATATTATTACAGCTTTATTAAAATTTTTCGATGATTTTCCATCTCTTACTCATGGTTCATATTTTCAAACAATAACTTCAGAAAAGTCTCGTTTTACAATTAATGACGAAATAATATGTAGAATCTTACTACGTATTTTAAATTTCTTTTCAAATTTACTTCTACCTCTGTTCGCCAAAATTTTATTGTAGATACAAAAGTAACACATTTAAAGAACTAGATAAATATAATTCATTTACTTATAATAAATAATTTATTTTAGTACCGCACTTTACGTTTCACCACAAATTCTACGTGAGAATGTTATGTGAGAAAATTTCATGAGAAATCTGTGTGAGATTATGGCATGGGAACTCACGTGAGAACTCACGTGAGATCTCACATGAGTTCTCACGTGATAATACTTAGTAGGGACAAGTAAGTGTATACGATGAGCGAATAAGAGAATAAGGAATAGCAGTACCAGGGCGTCTCGTCAATGAATGATTTGCCCATAAAATAAGTAGAACATGCTTTAAAGTGCTGCAGCGAATCTGTATCTAGGTACGCTGAGAAATCTTCCAGGTCAGTCTCCTGTGTTTTGGAATTGTACAACCCAATAAGTTTTTTCATGATTGGGTCGTTTTTGTACGCTATCGACATTTCCTGTCAACAAAAATACAAAACAATTTATAAATATAGTTGTATGTAAGGACACTTAAAAATTGATGTAGACTACACACGAGTAGTGTAACAGTTGTGACAAATATATTGCTCAAAATACATAATTCTTGTGTATTTTAAGCATATGCCAACTATTGCCATAAACTTGTTGATTAATACAATTTAAACAAATAAATAAATCCAAGACTTATGTAATTTCGAGAATAAATCTTATTATATAAAACTTTTCACTGCATAGGTTTGTAGGTCTTAGCCGATATACCACTAAGCTCCTGCAGTGTTCGGCATTACACTTACGTTACATTTACGTAAGTATATGTATATATCTATGTATATGTATATATAATATTTTATGATTACCTTGCCCAGGGTGTATGCAATGGTGTAAGTGTTTCTCTCGGATAAATCGCCGACAAGGCCATAGATTTTTTTGGCACAATATGCAGAGACGACACAACTGGGAGCATCCATTGCAAATGATAAATGCAAAGCACAAGCCGATGCATCCAGGTCAGCCTCCGATTCCTCGTTGTCACTCATGATGAACTAGCCGTTGACTGTAGGAAGGTTTCACGTGAGCAATTGTGTCCAGGTTAACCCTAGGACCAATTGCTACACGTTTTGTTTGTAGACCTTGATTATAGGCACGAGAATCCTCTGGTCCAACTTCTCCACGTGTGTGCAGCTACTCCTTCACGTGAGCAATTGCATCCAGGTTAACCCCAGGACCAATTGCTACACGTTTTTAAACTTTTGTTTGTAACTGCAGTTGCTAATGGCTACGAAACTGCTCAAGCTAACACTCGGTAGGAAGTGACGCCTGTCACTTGCTTTTCTATTATACATATATGTAGTCGAAGTAATTATACGTACTATAGTCGAAGAAATAAAGCACAAAATCAGGGCAAACAAGCTCAAATTGGCGGAGTAAGATGAATCGGGATGGAATTTTTTGCATTCGATTCGTAATGCCGTCCCGAAACTTTGTAAAGATAATTATTCAATGCATTTTAAATAATAAATTATTGCAATAAAAATACTGATTTTATAAAAGCAACGCTAAGAAGCATTAAATAACAATTTTACAACTCGGTCGATTATCATAGAAATGAGTCCAATTGCGTTACTCGGGGGTAACGGAGGTCGCTGAGCACGATTATGCAGTCGGCGACGGTGTCCAAGGCACCTGGGGACCAGGGTGGGCGTGAAAAAAGTCATCTTCTGGAATATTGCCTCTTGTGTATAAAATACGGAGCCAAAATACTTACTCGGGGGTTTTGGGGGTCGCTGCGCACAATTATGCAGTCGGTGACGGTGTCCGAGGCACCTGGGGCCCAGGGCGGCTATCAGTAAATTTTAGCCTTGTCCGCTTTTAAATTTGGTGCCTTATACAGGGCGTTCTGATTTTGAGCCCGGAAAACTATATCACGAGATAAAGCTCATCAATAGCTCTCGAGAAGCTCCTTACAAAAATTGGATTCGATAGATAATTAACGAGATATTGTTGATTTAATAATCGATCAATTCCTCCAATCACAGAGCACTTAGCCTCAGGAGGCGGGGCCTAAGCATTGTGGAGGGGCGACTACGCATAAACTCTTTGACGGGGAAGGTGGTAATAGGTATGCCAGGAGACAAGGTTACCGACTGCAGAGATTTGATCAGTTACCGTACCAGCGCAAAATTCAAATAGCAAGGCCGAAGTATTTTAACCGGAGATCTGATTTTTAAGGAATGATTACGCACGTCCACTACGCTTATTCAGTGCATATTTTTTTCTAAGTAAATTTCACAGAAAAACAATTCAATTTAAATTTTTTGAACATGCATCGCCTGATGAAAAAAACCAGAATGTTAGAGGGTCTCATGCGTTAAGCTCGAATACTCAGTAAAATTCTTGATTTTTTAACGTTAAACTACTTGGAAATAAAGTTTTAATTTTTTAAATACTGTAGAAGAAGCTTATTTCAAGCATTTATTTGGTCAAATTTTTTTATTTCATCAAACTTTTGAGTCTGATTTTGCGGAAATAAAAAAATAAAAAATAATTAATAAAATTACGATAAAACGTGCCAAGTGCGTTTATGCGGCAAACCTCTATAACGTGTAAGATTTTAGTAAAAAAGGATCAGCATTTAATCCATACAAAGCTCTATCGTCTAAAAAATTAAAAGTAAATTTAGAAACGCAAGAAAATTTCACGCTTTAAGCGCGATGGCTCAGCGTGAATGATAATGCTTGTTTTTCAATCAGTGTTTCGATAGGTCTTAAACATCTTGGTCACTGTAGTACCACATGACGAATGAATGAAAAACAGCTCAAAAATACCGCGCATCGAGCTTGTTTATTCATCGCAAAGCTATTACGTTGATCGCATTATTATCTAAGATGACAACGTAATTATTCTAAACCCCTCCAACGTCCTCAGCATTATAAGTAAAAGTGGGCGGTAAGGTTCAGCATGGTAAGCGTGTTAGACAGGCAGAAGCCCCAATTTTTATTTTTGTTTACCTTTTTTTTTAATCTCTGAAGCAACATCTACTAAATTTTGATACTACTTTGAGATAAAAATAAAATTTTTAGAAAGAGAAAAGCGCATCTTATGCATTTACTTAATCTTATTTATTCATTTCCTCAAACGTTATAGTTTTATTAACTTTAATAAATAAAGATTAATAAATAAAAACAAGATAAATCGCGTCAAGTGCGTTTATGCGGCAAACCTCTTTAACGTGTAACATTTTACTGAAAAAGGATCAGCATTTAATCCATACAAAGCTCTATCAACCAAAAAATTAAAAGTAATTTTAGAAACGCAAGAAAATCTCACGCGTTAAGCGTGATTGCTCAGCGCGGATGATTATGCTTCTTTTTCAATCAGCGTTTCGATAGGTCTTGAACCTCTTGGTCAGTGTAGTACCACATGACGAATGAATGAAAAAAAAATATAAAATACCGTGCATCGAGCTTGTTTATTTATCGCAAAGCTCTTACGTTGATCGCATTATTATCTAAGACCCCGTCCGACACCTCCAACGTCCTTAGCATTAAAAAATGAAGTAGGCGGTAAGGTTCAGCATAATAAGCGTGTTAGATAAGCAAAAATCTTCATTTTTTTTTTTTACTTTGAAAAAAAAAAAGATCTTTTATTATCTATGGAAGAGGAGATTTTCAATCAATTATTACATTAAATACGTTATTAAGAAGTTAGTTATGCTTGTATTTTGTGGAATCGAATGAAGACCATGGTTTAGCTACATTGGTAAGACGAAAACTCTGGATTTCTATATCTCACAGTCGAATCTGTCGGATGTCAATTTTTTTTATTCGGTACACGAAGTGCCTGCATTCGAATTATCCTTTAAGCGGGCGTTCATGTTCGTGCAGGTCAGACTGACTTGCTTACAAAAAATAACTTTCTTAAGAATCCGCTAGTCTCATTAGGACAATGTTTTTCGTGAAAAAACGATCGTCCTCTTATTTATCATTCGGCGCAAGAAGGTTGCCTTGGTCTGTTGTGTTCGTTTGTGAGTGTCGTGATAATTCGTGCTGTGCAAAACTACGCAATCGAGGACTACACGCAGATGGTTCATTTTTTTTATCTTTCCGGAGGAAATCTTGAAGAAGCTGCTCGCCAATACCGTGCTCGTTGGCCTCTTCGTCGTCATCCGAATCCAGAAACGATTGGTGCTTGTCACCGTCGTTTTATGGAAACGGGCAACGTTTTACCATTTCGCGGGGATGCTGGTCGCCCACGTGAGGTTTTAGTGCCAGAAATGAAAGAGTTGATTGAGGACTTGTTCGAAAATGACCCTCGAACATCAGTTCGTGCTGTCGGACGCCAGCTGAATGTTACCCCTAGCAGAGTCCACGCTGTTATAGCGGATACCGGGAAGCACCCGTACCACTATCGGCGCGTGCAAGAGTTGCTGCTTCGTGATCACCAGAGCCGTGTAAATTTTTGTGGCGGTTTTTTGGCCCAAGCACGTGCTGATGCTCATTTCATTAATACGATTTTGTGGACTGATGAGTGTACAATCACTAGGAATGGCATGCTCAATCAACATAATTATCATTTCTGGGCTCATTAAAATCCTCACCTCACGCGGGCGACGAGTTTCCAGTATCGATGGAGCATAAATGTTTGGGGTGGAATCATAGAAAATATCGTCGTAAGTACTTATTACCATTTTACTTCTTCATTTTTTGAGAAATAAAAAAATCTGATATGGATTAATTTACGTTTTGAAATCAACTCTTCGATTTACTTGATTTGTAGATTGGTCCCGAGTTTTTGCCTCCTCGGCTAAACGGTGCAGCGTATCTCGATTTTCTACAAAATTAGTTGCCTGAGCTTTTGGAGGACGTCCCACTTGCAACACGACTACGACTCATCTACCAGCATGATGGAGCCCCTGCCCATTTTACACACAATGTCACGAGGTACCTGGACGACACCTTCCCGGAGAGGTGGATAGGTCGAGGAGGTCCAATAGCGTGGCCAGCCCGTTCCCCCGACCTGAACCCGCTGGATTATTTTCTGTGGGGCTGCATCAAGGAATCAGTGTACAAAACTGAACCTGTAGATGCTGAGGATTGCAGACAGAGAATAGTCCAGGCATTCGATGAGGTGCGAGAGAGAGGAATGGCCCAAAGATCTGTCAACAATATTGTTCGAAGAGCTAATTTGGTTGTCGAAAACAACGGAGGACACATCGAACAGTTGTTGTAAAGGTATAAGAAAATTTAAAATGTTATTGCAACTATTTTGCAGACCATTATGATTTTTTACAACCTGTTGCAGATTTAAGGGTAGATAAAAAATAAGGCAGTCGAAGAGTCTTGTAGGACCAGCAATAGAATTAATTTTTTTTTTAAACGCGCCAGAAATATTTAACAATATACTGCCAGTCCGAAGCATGGAGAAAGTGTGACGGAAAAAAAATCTTATAAAAATAACAGTTACCTAGAGGTTTAAGACCTATCGACACGCAGATTGGAAAAACAAGCATAATCATTCACGCTCAGCCATCACGCTTAACGCGTGAGATTTTCTTGCGTTTCTAACTTTACTTTTAATTTTTTGGACAATAGAGCTTTGTATGGATTAAATGCTGATCCTTTTTCAGTAAAATGTTACACGTTAAAGAGGTATGCCGCATAAACGCATTTGACGCGTTTCATCTTGTTTTTATTTATTAATTTTTATTTATTGAAGTTAATAAAACTATAACGTTTAAAAAAATAAATAAAATAGACCAAGTAAATGCATGAGATGCGCTTTTTTTTCCAAAAGTTTGATTTTTATCTTAAAGTAGTATAAAAATGTAGTAGATGTTGCTTCATAGATAAAAAAAAAAGGTAAACAAAAATAAAAATTAGGGCTTCTGCCTATCTAACACGCTTACCATGCTGAACCTTACCGCCCACTTTTACTTATAATGCTGAGGACGTTGGAGGGGTTTAGAATAATTACGTTGTCATCTTAGATAATAAAGCGATCAACGTAAGAGCTTTGCGATGAATAAACAAGCTCGATGCACGGTATTTTTAAGCTGTTTTTCATTTATTTGGCATGTGGCACTACAGTGACCAAGAAGTTTAAGACCTATCGAAACGCTGATTGAAAAACAAGCATAATCATTCGCGCTTAGCCATCGCGCTTAACGCGTGAAATTTTCTTGCGTTTCTAAATTTACTTTCAATTCTTTAGACGATAGAGCTTTGTATAGATTAAATGCTGATCCTTTTTTAGTAAAATCTTACACGTTAGAGAGGTTTGCCGCATAAACGCACTTGGCGCGTTTTATCGTAATTTTATTTATTATTTTTTATTTTTTTATTTCCGCAAAATCAGACTCAAAAGTTTGATGAAATAAAAAAATTTGACCAAATAAATGCTTGAAATGAGCTTCTTCTACAGTTTTTAAAAAATTCAAACTTTATTTCCATGTAGTTTAACGTTAAAAGATCAAGAGTTTACTGAGTATTCGACCTTAACGCATGAGACCCTCTCACATTCTGGTTTTTTTTATCAGGCGATGCATGTTCAAAAAAATTTGAATTGAATTGTTTTTCTGTGAAATTTACTGAGTAAAAAATATGCACTGAATATGCGTAGTGGACGTGCGTAATCATTCGTTAAAAATCAGATCTCCGGTTAAAATACTTTATCCTTGCTATTTGAATTTTGCGCTGGCACGGTAACTGATCAAATCTCTGCAGTCGGTAACCTTGTCTCCTGGCATACCTATTACCACCTTCCCCGTCAAAGAGTTTATGCGTAGTTGCCCCTCCACAATGCTTAGGCCCCGCCTCCTGAGGCTAAGTGCTCTGTGATTGGAGGAATTGATCGATTATTAAATCAACAATATCTCGTTAATTATCCATCGAATCCAATTTTTGTAAGGAGCTTTTCGAGAGCTTTTGATGAGCTTTATCTCGTGATATAGTTTTCCGGGCTCAAAATCAGAACGCCCTGTATATTTCACAGTTGGTACTAGCATCCAACTTACTAACACAAAAGTTCTAACAGCTTCCTCGAAAGGGAAAGTATAACCTACTTGTGGTAACGTTCTTGTTCTATCCACGTGATTCTCTCAGCTGTTTTACATTTTGTTAAATGCAATATCCAAAAGTTACTTGTTTATTTTAAGTTTGTAGAGATAATACTATTTATTATCAGTGAGTGTGTGATTCGGTTTAGTGTTAAAAGTTTACTATGTATTCGTAACTATTATTATTGTATATATTTAAACTATTATACTACTAAATATTTAAACAATGGATTAGTTACGTGAAATACCTTGTGTGACATTACCGTGGACCCTTTTTAGACCGGTCTTGATGTTAAAAATTATTGAACATAAACATTACGTTTGTAATCATGTAAGTGTTGTATTCAATGAAATTTATTTAGCATACTGCAGTAGATATTGAATCTTTCCATCTATTTTCTAGTTGTTCAATAACTGTTCGATAAGATTGTGTATTTGTAAACGGAGGACACGATTTGCATAAAAAAAAGTAAGTTTTTTACCCAATGAATTAAAGTTAAGTTTTAAATGTATTTATGAACGTTACACAATTTTTATCATTAGATTTATTATTATGATTTTTTAGAAAAATGAACGCACAGTGTGATGTTTCATGCATTATTTGTAAACATGTTACAAATTGGACGAACGATTCTGGAAAAGATAGTTTAAGCAGTGTGCACGGAAAGGGGATTGAGAATATACCCTATAAAAAATGTCAGCGCTAAAATCAGTCGCAAAATACATCGTTGATTCTGCATTTATTTCATGATGAATCAATGCTGATTCAGTATTGAATCAGCGTTTGTTAGAAACAATAATAGTGATTAACTTCGAAACAGTGCATTTTTCATGTAAGCATTGCCGTTTGCAATTAAAATAGATTATTTTAAAGCTCACAACCTGTTACGATAACATTTTCTCCAGTTTGTAATAAGTCAACGTTGATTCAACGCTAAATCAGCATTGATTCAACATGGAATACACGCAGAATCAACGATGTAATTATCGACTGATTTCAGCGTTGATTCATCACTGATATTTTGGATAGGGTATGCAAGATTTCTAGTGAGACTCGTAATGATGATTTGTACAAACACATCGAAAATGAAACATCCATAACAGTGCATAAGAAGTGTCGCACAAATTACATTAAAAAAAATGTAAGAGGATCAGCATCTAAAAAAAGAAAATGAACTTAGTCATCAGACACTTGTAGCAGCTCTGAAGTCGGTGAAACAAAACCATTCGACTTCGATAAACACTGTATCATTTGTTCTAAAAAAATTCATCACAGTCAAGGTTCATCTGTTGTTACCAGCGAAGAAAGTAAAAAAAGCGCTATTAATTACCTTTCAAATGATGAAATTTTGAACCCAGGCGTGCGTGAAGAAATATTGAGCAGGCTATTATGTCAAGACGATGTAAGTCTTCTAGGAGCAAAATATCATCGAAAATCTTGTTCGGCAAAATTCAGGGAATCAAAGGAGAATACAGACAAAGGAACTACTGCTACTAAAAAAATAAAACTCTCGATGGAAGCTTTATTTAATTACATCGATGAAAGTGAAGATAATCAGTTTCAGCTACAAGATTTTCGTACTTTTTTGAGTGGAAAAGACATGTTGGTACTAAGTGCGGAGACTATATGGAGAAAATTGAAAAATCATTACCAGGATGATATTGTGATTATCAACAAAAAAGGAGCTGGAACGTACTATTGTTTACGACAAAGGGGGTTTGATGTTCTACACCAACATCAGCAAGAACATGTGGACGATAATTATCATTATCTGTTGTTGGATAAAGTTGCCAACATTCTTTTTCATGATGTTAAAGAACATACTACTGAGGATATTAATGAATATCCTGCAAGTGACTGCATGTTTCCTACATCCGACAGTATACCAGGTAAGCTGAAATACTTTTTGGAGAAACTGTTTTTGAATCAATATAAAAAACAAAAAAAATCGAAACTGTACGACTCGAAAGTAATTTCTATTGCTCATGCCATAATGTCGGCAATGTTCCCACGTTTAATACTCTCTCCACTTCACGTTGGTGTTGGTGTTTCACTACACAGAAAGTTTGGGTCAAGGGAATTGGTCGATATGTGTCATGCGATGGGTTTCAGCTGCTCGTATAATGAGGTCCGAAAGTATGAAATATCAGCTGCGATGCAGGGTGAAATCAACGTGAAAGATAACGCATTTATTCAATTTGTTCATGATAACGCAGACTGGAATGTTGAGACTTTAGATGGAAAAGGAACATTCCATAGTTTGGGTAGCTGTGAAATTATTACACCGGCTTCATATGTTTTACCCAAAAAACCTATCTCTCGTTTACAATCCGTTTCTGAAGCAGAAATAGCTGCTAAAAGTAATACCGTACGAATATGCTCCAATGGAAAGATTAAAGTATTTTTCTCTGCCAGAACCAAACAGCCGTCTAGACCTCTCGTTAACTGAAGCTTCGACAATAAATTGTTTTTGGATGTTCTTAAAGTACGTTCGACCAACTTATGCAAAGGGGTGAAATGGGTATATAGAAGAGTTAAGTGAGACTAATTTTAATTATGAAATGTCTTATAAATTTTCTGCCTTTTATCCACGCTTCTCCATCCGACTACAGCACTCTATTTACTGCTCTCAATCAATCAATTTTAGAAGCACGGCGCCTAAAAATGAAGACTTGTATTATCACCTTTGATCAACCCTTATTTTTAAAAGCTCGTGATATTACAGGGGCATCAAGTGTGGATCGTGATATTTTGGTTGTTATACGACTTGGAGGTTTCCATACCCTTATGTCTTTTTTCGGAAGTATAGGTTTTATCATGAAAGATAGTGGTCTAGTAGAAGTGCTTTTAACAGTATATGATGAAAATACTGTAAAAATATCTTAAGTGGGCACCAGTATAATCGAGCTTTAAGAGCACATAAGCTAGTCCTCCTTGCTTTAATAAAAAAAATTTGTAACAAAATGGAAAAAGAAAATCTGAGATGTAAAAAAAGTGTTGATTTTATAAATAATTTTTCGTTTGCAAGTCCAGGTAATATTAATGAATTACTATTAGACGAGACTTTCAAAGAGGTTGTAAATGATTTTGAAAAAGAATTGACAGTTATAGAAAGTCAAAATCCGACGTATAAGCTATGGGTACAATATTGCCGAATGATTTTAATCGTTAATGATTTTATTTATGCTGAAAAAAGTGGTGATTGGGAGCTTCATTTGAAAACTGTTGAACGTATGATACCATTTTTTCATTCTACCGGCCATTTCCCATACGCTAAGTCTGCTCAATTGTATTTAACTGATATGATTGCACTGAAAACGAAGATGGATAGAACCGAGTACGAAGCGTTTACGAAGGGTGGATACTGGACAGCGAGAAGGCGCGACATTTTTTTCTGGAATTTTTACAGACCAAACAATAGAGCAAACTCTGATGAGATTATGTAGTCTCAAAGGAGGTTTATTTAAAAGAGGAGTGACTGAAAGTACAGCATTCCAATTGATAAAAGATTTTGTTTTCACAAAGGATATTTTAGAAGGCATGAAAAAATTCACTGGTTGCTCATTTGATAAAAACTATCAACACACAGACTCATCTGATAGCCGATTGAATGCCGATCTAAAATCATTACGTCTTAAAGAAGACTTTTTTCAGGAGTACGATCCATTCCCTGATGCTGTTGAAAAACTTATAAATATTGCTAACGGTGTGAGTGCTACCGAGGAGTGTAATTGCCATAATGCGTTTGAGGAAGGTATAAAGATAATGCAGGATATTTCTGGGAAGTGCTTCAAAGATTTGAAATTATCAAGATCAAAAATCGTAAAAACGATCTCTTCTGCGAATTCAAAAATAACCATCGATAAAAGCGCAGTAGAAATTGATCCTGATATTTTATTTCATCGAATCTGTGTTATTAAGAAAACTGACGAAGAAATGGAAGATTTTTTAAAGTGGGAATTATCGCCTTTTCCACAGGCTTATTTTAACACATTTGAAATGCTGAAAAATACGAAATCCGATCTATATTCGATCTTTACAAAAATAAACGTAAACGTGCGCGATCCGGTAAACACTGCTTTTGTAATTGATGGAGGCTTTTTACTACACAAGGTGAAGTGGACACTAGGGAAACTTTTTTCGTCCATCATGGCAAATTACGTAAAATACATTACAAATCATTATGGCAAAAATTGTTTAGTAGTTTTTGACGGTTATGAAAGCGTTACAACAAAAGAATCAGAAAGAAATCGACGCGCAAAACATGCAGCCTCAGCTATGGTTTTTTTTACTGAAAATATGACGCTGAAAGTTAATCAAGAAAAATTCTTATTCAATACAAAGAATAAAATTCAAACGATTCAAATGTTGTCTAATAAACTGGCCGAGATTGGTATTAAGTCAATTACGTGTACAGCCGATGCCGATCGAACTATTGTGATGACAGTTATAGAAATCGCGAAAGATGAGGGTAAAAAGATAGTGATAGTTACTGAGAATACTGATGTCACAGTTTTAGTCAATGCTCTAACATACCTAATTTAGAAATTTTTTGTACTTAAACCTGCTCGTATGAGTAAGCCCGAAGAAGTATATTCCTCAAAAAGCTTACAGCATATTCCGAGCGTTTTACATAATATATTATTACTACATGCTATAACAGGATGTGATACGGTTTCAGCTATATATTATAAAGGAAAAATAAAATTTGTGAATATCTTTCAGAATAATCAAGATTTGGCTGTACACGCAAACAAATTTAAAGAACGTGGGATAACTGCCAAAGATCTGTTTGAACATGGAAGTCAATTAATATTGGCAATGTATAACGCTCCTCTCAGCTTCAGAAAACCAAACGTATCCGATGAACTGAAGCCAAGCAATAAGCAATTGATTGAAACGTTTAGATACCAAATGTATTTAATAGCTGTAGCTAAGAATAAAAAAGTTGTGCTTGGAAAAACAATACCTACCGCGGATGCGATAACCCAACATTTGAAAAGAGTATATCTGCAGGTTCAAAGTTGTCTGTATGGAGAGGACGAAAATCTCAATCCTGTAGACTGGGGATAGGAACGCAAAAATATGTCTTTGGTTCCCATTGGGATAACGCAACCCCCTGGTCCATCCAGTATTTTACACGTAATTTTTTGCGCTTGCAAAAAGGACTGCGGTACTTTGTGTGGATGCCGTAAACACGGTTTTATTTGTAGTGTAGCGTGCAAAAATTGTGCAGGTGCTAATTGCACGAATGTGAATGAATTTGCAAGTACAGAATGTGATGCTGAAAGTGATGAAGAACCCAAAAACTCACTTTATTTGTAATGTACAATTTATTTAAATAAATCTTAAAATTTTTTAATGTAAACAATGTTAAAATATTTTTATATGTCCTTGCTGAATACAGATTTGTATTCAGCGACCCTACAACCCCCCAAGTAAGTATTTTTGCTTAGTATTTTATAAATAAGAGGCATAATTCCAGAAGATGACTTTTTTCACGCCCACCCTGGGCCCCAGGTACCTTGGACGCCGTCGTGGACTGCATAATCGTGCTCAGCGACCCCCTAAATCACCGAGTAAGTATTTTGGCTCCGAATTTTATAAATAAGAGGCAAAATTCCAGAAGATGACTTTTTTCACGCCCACCCTGGGCCCCAGGTGCCTCGGACGCCGTCGTGGACTGCATAATCGTGCTCAGCGACCCCCTAAATCTCCGAGTAACGTAATTGGACTTATTTCTATGATAATTGACCGAGTTGTAAAATTGTTATTTAATGCTTCTTAGCGTTGCTTTTATAAAATCAGTATTTTTATTGCAATAATTTATTTATTTAAAATGCATTGAATAATTATCTTCACAAAGTTTCGGGACGGCTTTACGAATCGAATGCAAAAAATTCCATTCCATCCGATCCATCTTACTCCGCGAATTGGAGCTTGCTCAGTGCTTTATTTCTTCGACTATTTCAGTAATCGAACGCCTAGAAAATTTAATTGAAATAACATCAAAATTGAATGAACAACACGTAGATTTAAATAGTTGCAGAAGAATCCGGGATTTCGTAGATATTAATAAATTACTTGCATGGCTAGACGATCATCAACCCTTTGCACGTTGTGCTGATTTAAAATCACTAAGTACTGGTTTTATTGGTGATTCAAGAATACATTATTGTCATATGGCGGTAGATAAGGGCTTGTAGAGTACGGAGAAAATGATTGGTAAAAAAATTAATCAAGTATCATTGTTTTGAATTAACAACGTTGAACTGTTATTGGCCATAAAAAATACTAGCCACTTGAGCGATTCATCAACATTCACAGTAAATACAAATTTACTGTTTTAAGGAATATCAACAGTATTTGGTGTTCAAGACGAAGGAAGTAAACAAGAAGCATTTTCGTATGAATTAGCGCTGTATTCATTAACATTATCTGATAATCATGGATTAACGAGAAAAACAGCAAAATCCAAGTTGTATAAAACAATGTCACCCTCTCTGTGTTCACCATCTGTTTTACAGAGATAAAAGTGCGTTATGTACTATACGTAGTAGATGGGGGATAGCTGTTATACAAAATCGTTTGGCCTCACAGCGTAGAATATAAACAAATATTGTCATCTTACCTGGAATACATCTGCAACAAGTGCGTGGCAGAGATTGTGTAGTAGTTTTTGACGGATACAGCAAAACACACATTGGTACTAAATGTTATAAGAGGTTCGTTTAAAAGTATTTCGTTTTCCTATTGGCTAGTCATCATTTTTTCTGATCGGATCTTTATTTTTAGATATCGTTGAATGGAAACAACGTCGGCTAATGTAAAAATGAACGAGATATCTTCAGTTATTATGAGTCAGCATAAAGTTCTATCTAATGTTGAAAATAAACATCAGTTTGTCGAGTTGCTAGGAAAATTTTCAAAAAACAACAATAACAATATTTTGCGTACATATTGCAGTAGAAGATGTTGACTGCTTAACTGTAAAAACAGCAATAGACATAGCAGTAGATTCAACAAAATCTGTAGCAGTAGTGGGTAACGATGTAGATTTCTTAGTTCTGTTGATCGCTTTAATCCCTTCCAATATCAGTGTGTATTTTGATAAAATTATACCTAAAGTAAAACGGAATACTTGATACTTAGCACAAGAGAACGCTAAGTACAAACTTTTTATCTTGTTCGTTCATGCTTTTTCTGGCTAAGATACAACTAGTTTCTTGTTCAAAAAAGGAAAAAAAGTATCTGCAATTTTTCAAAAAAACTCAGAACTAATAAGCTCTTGCAGTATTTTTTCGAAATTAGTAGAAGAGTTCTTCGAACAAAAATGGTAGAAATCCTTGAATCCGACTCAGGAAGCGTTGCAAGAAAAATTGTTCGATGAATTGTATGAGGCCGTAGAAAAAGTACTTTTTTATCTGTATGATTCGAATTGTGACATTGGCAGCTCTAATGTAAACTTATTAAGATATGAAATATTCTGTAAATTAATCAATGCATCAAAAAAACAAGTATCGTTAGTTATGCTTCCCCCAACGAAAGATGCTTTCAAAGAACACGTCAAACGATTGTATCTCCAAATTCAAGCTTGGTTAGGTAATTCTTTAGAAGAAACCGATTGGAGCTGCAAAAAAACAAAATCAATATTGTTCCCTGTAATGACGACCACCTGACCTGCACCGGAAGACTATTATGTCAGGTACACACTATGGCCTAAATTTTTTAAAAATTAATGTGAAAATTTTTCCTAGATAATAATTCTGTACATTAATTTTTACTTGATTTCCTGCTTATGCCAGTTTAATTGTAAAACGAGAAATTGTTCTTGTAAAAGAACTAGGCAGTTATGTACTCGATTCTACAAACATTGTAATGGTGATAGCTGCGAAAACGCTTCAAAATTAGATGAAACAAACATTCGTAAAGATGATGCTGACGGCTTGAATGATAATGAAAATTCTCACGAACTCAGTACAATTCAGGAAGAAGAGGACACCAATAAAATTGATGAAGATACAAACGATGTGCTAAGTACTACAGAGCATGGAATATAAGATTTTGTAGAAAATTTTTGTTAATTTCTAGAATATAATGTATCATTCCCAATTTTTTCATTTCATTTAATTCTAAAAATATCCTCTTTAAAGGTATGCAATAATAAAATATATTGTAATTTTGTTCAGATACGTCCAAAATATTTGTGACGTATTTTTATTTGTCATAACAAAATCGACGGAGATAATACCCATCAAATTTGCTTGATCAACTTGATAACTTAACGTTGTACGTTTATTGTCATATTAATTAAGATATAAGAAAAAGCTGTTTGAACTGTTTTTGATAATTGAAAAAAAGTTTTGAAGAGTTACAACAAATATACGTTGGCTTAAAAAAAGTTAATATCTAAGACAAATATAAAAACGTAAAAGGTCACATCAAAATGCTCGAACCCGAAAGTTGAGAAATAAAGTATGTGTTTCAAGCAACAAGTTAGAAACTTAAAGTTATCCTTATTTTATTGAATAGAATACGTATACGAATCTCATAAAACGGTTGCTCTGTTTTTAATATCGTTTTGTTGAAGGAGAAAAGGTTAAATAACTTGTATTGATAAAGAGCAGTATTATTTTTATTAACATAAAATTAATGGTAGAGTAGAAAATTGTAGTCCTAAAGATATTTTAGATTGAGTTACAAAATAGTTGAATTATGTTAAACTTACTTATCTGCCGAGAATTCTCAAGCCCCTACGTGTATGGATTGCTCATTTATTATAAATGATTATTTATTATTATTTACAGAGTACGTTTTTGATATTTAATAGTTATTGTTCCAGTACAATACGAGTAAAAATTTGTTGTTTGAGTCTTAGCACAGTGTAAGGCCATGAAAACCATCAAATTCGGCTGATTTCTTAAAAAAAAAAAAAAAAAAAAAACTCTTACTTAACAGTAGACTGCTCATCAATATATAGAAAAACCTGCAAAACGAAAAAAATTGATTTCCCGAAGTTTTTTTTCTCCTTCACAATTTTCGTCGGACTTATAAAAATTATCATGCATAAGCCAATTGAAAACCAAAAATCCGATCCAGCGTATATACATCTGCTTCCCTTCCTTCCTGCCTTTCTCTGCAGCACTCTCCGTATTCGGCATGTTAACCGTACAACTAGCGCCAAAATTCAATGGTAGTCCCTATAAGGTTGCAAAAGTTGGAACCTTATATAGTTGCAATCGACTATTCTAAGCCACACGAGTGAAAGAGACAGAGCTAATGGCGGTCAACACCTCGAATACCATAGAGATATTAGAATAGAGTGCGCAAGATATACTGCTGCCAGTAAGTTAGCCCGTCAGACGGTGCGAGAGAGACAGATGCGAGAATCTCTCTCCGTCTCTCTCTAGCCGATCGCTGTGATTGGCTCTACTCTCTCTCCAAGCGCTGAATGGCTGGAAAACAGAGAGAGACGGAGGGAAATTCTCGCATCTGTCTCTCTCGCACCGTCTGATGCAGTTTTCAGGCATTAGCGCACTCTATTCTAATATCTCTATGTCGAATACACACATTACACACCTCGCTGCATAAGACGGCAGAGCATGAAGGGGAGGCATGGCGCTACAGATTTTTTTTTTTGAATATTTTACAGCCATTTTTTGAGAACTATGCCCTATAGGCTCTGAAATGCTGTGTTACTATGCATTTACATGCTATCGTGATTGGCATAGTAAAAAACCGCCTCAGATTTAATTGTGACATCAATCACTTACACAGCAAAGGGGACCTTATTTTACATGGCTTCCGAACCATTTGGCCACAGTTGGTAATACGCACTTCTGATTTCTGAGGGCTATAGGTGTCATCTTGATGAAAATAACCTTAGGCGAAGTACTGTCATAATCGAGTGAATAACTGAGCGCGATCGTTGAAATCTAAATACGCAAGGGAATGGTTTTTTTAGGCAGGAGAGAAACGTCAAAAGTTGGAGTGTGATGGTGCCGATCGCAGAGCTACTGAAATATCCAGCGATGATATGAAACCGTAAGTCTCCACACGTAGATTACTCGCGGCTTCTTCTTAGTGTCAGTCAGTTGACACAAAAGTCGGTGTTCTCACGTGAAAATATCTTCTGTATACCAGCTGTATTGGAAAAATAGTGTACGGTACTTTACGACTTCATCAGCCCTATCTACGTCAAAGCCGATCTACTATGGTGACCGGTGACAGTTGTAGAGCACTTTCTTGAGAAGAGCGCTGTTAACAATCCAAATACAGCAGCGAACGCGATTGATAGAACTTAAATATGCAAGGAAAAAGACCTCATGGGCAGAAGAGTATGTTAGAGTGTACCGATACTGATCGCAGAGTTACTAAAGCATCAAGCGGCGAGATGAAACCATTAATCTGCATACGTAGAATATTCGCATTTATCAACAGTCAGTTAACTTAAAAATGGGTGTACTTACATTAAAATCCTTTCTGCATACCTGAGTTAGAAAAATAGTCTGTGGTACTATTTAGCTATTATGTCCACCATACGCAATAGGAAGGAATATAGGGAGATCGATCACAATCGTATCACATTTATACTACAAAAATATGCATTCAAACCTTATTTCCATTCAAAACATGTTCATCTAATATCCTAAACAATCTCCATCTTACGACAAATGTTTGTTCTAACTATACTGAATTAACAACAAAAAGTAATCAAATAATAGGCAAACTTGTAGTTTTAGAAAATATCAATAACTAGTTTGCTAAACCTAGAAGAAAAGACTTTGCTCGCATAAGGTCAACTGAGTACGGCTTCTCACCAAGGAAATCTTAGCTTTCCTCATTGAAAGCTTCGTTTCACCAGCACTCTCAGACCTTCGCTGCTCGAGAAGCGCATCTCTGCCGTTGCGATCTGGGTCGATTTCAGAATAAACTCCCGGGTCCTTCACTGCTGGAGGTGCACTCCCCTGCCGTCACAAACCCGGTATCCTATATCACGTGACCACTGACTGGCGTGGCATTTCCGCCATGCGTTCTTCAACCATGCTCACAGTGGATCACTAGTCAGTGACATGGCTGACGAGACTGTCATATTTAAAAGCAAATATGATTCAGGCTCAATGCTCATAGGCCGATAGTTTTTAATTTACATTTCAGTTGTATCTTGCCTAGTAAAACTTGTTTGAATAAAATAAAAATTAAATGCTCCCACTTAAGCCTACAATATAATATATACAGTAACTCTGATTCTATTATCGCTATTTAAGTCGTTAACGGGAATAACAAAATTTTGCGCAAAATGGCATAAGTAACAAGTAATTATGCTTTTGCTACGTAATTTAAAGACGTAGAAGATGTAACACAGTACATTACATCTTTACATATTCAAGATAAGAATGTTACTCGCGCGCTTGTCCTGCTACTTTACTTCTGCGGAATAAAGACATATATTAACGTAGTGTGCACGACCTGAATGCAGTCACAGGTGTATGACTTGCGGAAAAAGGATAACGAGAAGTCGGTGTGCGGGCATGCACTGCTGCTAAGCAGAACCAGGACGATGAGGTTACGGCGTGCGCGAACTCACTGCCGCTTAACAGGATCAAACTGCAGCTCAGCAGAATCAGGACGACGAGGTTACGGTGTGCGTGAACGCACTGCCGCCTGCCACTTAACAGGACAGCACGACGAGGTTACGGCGTGCGCGAACGCACTGCCACTTAACAGGATCAGACTGCAGCTCAGCAGGATCAGGACGACGAGGAGATGGCGTGCGCGAACGCATGCCATGTAGCAGGGTTAGGACGATGTGGAAACAGGAACACGACATGGTGCAGGATATCGTGTGGGAGGTGGTGGTGGTGGCTCGTCTCCCACGCCAACGATGCTGCTGACTCCTGTGTTACGGTTACTTTTGCAGTCGCTGACAGTGCCGTCTTTAGCTTACAGGGGGCCCTGGGCAAATGACACGAAGTTAGAAGCTAAATCTATTCTCAAACAAATGTCGAAATTTTACAACGTTTTTTCAACAGTTGTGTGGCATGATATTTTAAATAGAATCAATGAGACAAATAAAAATTTACAAAGTCCACAGATTGACTTATCTGTCGCTGTTAATTTGTTGAAGTCGTTACGTACATATTTACAAACTTAAAGGGAACAATTTTCTTGCTTTATAGAAAAAGCAAGCAGCTTCTTAAAAGTACCAATGAATATTGAAAATACTGAACAAAGAAAAAGAAAAAAAAGTAGGAAAATAACTACTTATATGATATGTTATATGATATGTTCGATTCAGATTTATGCGCCAATAATTTATACTCGGAATGTGTTCATTTAAAACACTATCTCGAAGAAACAGAGAATACAGAAATTAGTTTACGAGATCTGTATCTCCTGATAAAAAAATAATTCCTCGCATCTACTTTTCCAAACATAGAAATTAGTCTCAGTATATTTTTATGTATGATGATTACGAATTGTGAAGGGGAACGCTCATTTTCAAAACTAAAGTTCATGAAGAATGAGCATCGAAGCACAATGAGTCAATCTATATTAAATAGCTTAGCTTTAATGAATATTGAATCACTGATTTTGCATCAAAAAAGTGTTGCAAAAAAGTTTTTTAATTTGTAATTTATAAGTTTTGTAAAAGTAATAAATTTGAATTTTTGTAGAATCATTTTTTCCGATTTATCACTCCGAATATCAAATTTTTTATTTTGTTTGAAAAAAATTTTTTCTTGTTTGTTGGGGGCCCCTCCAAAAGGGTGGGGCCCTGGGCCTAAGCCCCGTAGGCCCACCCTTGAATACGGCACTGTTCGCTGCTGTCATTGTTGCTGTGCTGTGTTGTTAAAGTGTTCACTGGAGCTATTTGCTTCCTCTTTTCCATGTTCTCTCTTGCACGAATTCTCGAATAACTGTAATTCCTGGGTTTCGGCACTAAAATGTAGCTGACAAAATCAGCTTTGTGCAAAGAAAGAAACATCTCTGGAAAATTATCGATTTTGAAGAATATTTATTGCTGCCAAACAAAATGTGACTCTAAGTCATTGAAGTTGGTGTAAAAGTGAACGTCTTTTTAACCAAAATCAACAACATCTTTTTAACATGACAACGCTCGTCATTTACATTTGAACACATTTTTCTTATTTTACTACCCATACATGACAGAAAAATTTTCACATATTTTACTTTTAAAATATAAGCTCGATTGATTTGGAACACTATCAGTGATTTTAATGCTGCTTTCTGATTTATTCAATAATGCCACTCCATCTGTGTTCTTGTTTTTTCCCCATATTTTTGCAGTAGATATTTTCAAAGACTCTTACGTTTGTAGGTTTTTTATTATAGTTTTGAATTTATTTATACTACCTGACATACCGTTTCTTAATTTATCTATGTTGTCGATTTTAGCTTGTTTCCAATTATGCATTAAGATTGTGTGAGATATCTATTTATTTGAAGTCAGTAGAGCAAACTTTTTCTCTTGTATTTTTCCCTGGATTACTCTCTCATTTTTTGTATAATGCATGGGATGGATGTATTCTTTTCCCCATATAAAATTCGTTTAACTTTTACTAAATATGACCACGAAAAATGATTTCAATTACCCATTTTTCCTCTAACACCCCATTATCACCCTAGAAGTTGGTTGAAATTTCAATTTTTATACAAAACTAAGATGTATGTGCATTTCTATGTTTTTTGGAACGCTGAAACTGAATTTGACCATGAAAAGTACAGTAAACCTCTTTCTCACCCTCTAGAACCCCTAAACCACCCCCAAAAAGAAGGCAAGGATGGGTTGAAATTTAAATTTTCCATACAAAACTGAAATGTATGTGCAATTCCATTTTTCACAAGGCGCTGAGACTAAATATGACCATGAAAAGTTGATAAAACCTTTGTCTCACCTACTCGCACCCACGGACCACTCCCTGGTGGGGGTTGAATTTTTAATTTTTACAAAACTAAAATGAATGTGGATTATTATTCTTTCTAGGACGATAAAATCGAATCATGTCTACAAAAAATAACGTGTACTTATTTGAGTTTCCCTTAATACTTCCTTAAAATCATCTGGAAAAACCCAGCTTTGTCTATATCTAAGTAGTCTCTCGGAGTTAAGAAGAGAATTAAGATTTTCATGATTTCAAACCTCCAACTATGAAAAGTCAGGCACTCGTTGATAAAAACAGTTCAAGAGTACCAATAGCTTCTATGTTGTCAGCGTCAATTAATCACCAATTTAATGTATTGGCTACTAGATGTATTCATTATTCAGTTCTACTTTTAGCGCAATCCAGGAACAATCATGGACGTAGTAGATTTTTGATTTCTTCGGGGTGCTTTTTCGACGTGAGTCCTATTGCCTCTCACTATTCGGAGTGCTTGATTAACGTTAGTCCCCTTGCCTCTCACTATTCGGGGAGCTTCATTAACTTGAGTCTCCTAACTCCTCACTATTCGGGGTGTTCGCATTAGTTTTCATTCTTAAATCATTAAACTCCAAAGTAGCCAAGTTGCCCACTACTTCAGAGCTGCGGTTGCTTGATGACCACGCCAGCGGGCCCGCTTGCTTACCCCGCTTACCACCGATACTGGAGCCTCCCTCCCCTGCATCGTTTTTTTTCCTACTTTTGCCATGAAGGCATGATTTTAACCTAAGATCTTAGCCTGTTCCCTGTTATCCGCCTTCACCGCGTGGAGTGTCCTAATTGCAAAAGTAGATACTGATTTAATTCTATTTGAAAAAAGGACAAAAAAAAAGAAAACATTAAAAAAGGTAAGAAAGAGCTAACAGAAAAAAAAAATTAAAATATTTCGACTGTCAAAATGTCAAAATGTCAAGTTCAAAAAATAAGGAGGTAAAATAAATACGGTTATGATTTAAACAAAAACTATAATTTTCTTTAAGCGTTTCAAAAAACATAAAAATGCACATACATCTTAGTTTTGTATAAAAATTGAAATTTCATCACCCCCTCGCCTCCTTACAGGGGTCTTACGGTGGTGCTAGCGGGTGAAAAAAAATTTAATCTACTTTTCATGGTCATATTGAGTTTCAGCATCCCAAAAAATATAGAAATGCACATACATCTCAGTTTTGTATAAAAGCTGACATTTCATTAAGGAAAAATGAGTAATTAAAATCGTTTTTCTTGGTCATATTTGGTTTCAACGATCCCAAAAACGGAAGATCCATTGGGTCTACCTTCTGGGTCTAAAAAATTTTTTTTTTGTGTGCCTGTATTTTCAGCAGTTGTATTACTTTCCCTTGTTAAGACAAAGCGTGAAATCTCGACAGCTAACGAGATTGAAAAGTAAATTAACATGAAATCTAAGACGTAGTTCATTGTATCTTCAGAATAAAACTTATTTTGATTCGTATTTGTTAAAAATTTTTTAAGAATTTCGTCTTGGAATTTAGAAAAAAGCTGATAATACTGTGAGGAAGACTTGATAGAATTTCCAGCTATTTTATTATAGTTATCGTAATCATCATTTACTAAAATGTTATTTTCGAATTCTTCAGCAGGTTCATCATTTTCTAAGACAATACTCGTAGTAAGCTTTTGAAGATCTTTGTCTTCATGAACATTATCAAAGATTCTGACAAATGTTTCAAAATATATCAGTGTGTCAGACGGATAAGAGCTATGTATTAAACTACTCAATAAATAGATATTCCTCGTTCTTCACATTGCTGTTTGTTAGCAAAAAAATTTTTAACTTTTCAAAATTATATTTTCCATAGGGTGTAAAGAGCACGAGTGTATAATAGTTAAGTTTGTATTGACTCTTTTTTTACCTCTGTATCGTTGTACAACACATTTATGTACTACCATAGACTGATTTCATAAAATGTGTAGTGTGAGACTTTAAGTAAAAGTAAGGAAAAGTCGGTGACAGCTTTTTCAATTCTCCCAGCAGATATTTTTTCAAATCATCCGCAAAAAATCATGAAAAAAAGCAGTTTCTGTACGGAAAGAAAAAAATACCTTCGCAATTTCAAGTGGTGCGAAATTTTTATTTCCAGACAAGAATAGAGTGTAGTCGTAGATAGTCATTTTTTCTTCGGCGTGACTGGGTCGAGCGGCGATACCGGTAGTATCTAAATGTAAAAAATATGATCTACTCCTTGTAGAAACTCAAATTGTTTTTCAGTAAACAAAATTATTAGCAGTGGTTTAGCGTGAAATTGTATATATCCTTGAATCGTGTCACCGTACGACTTCTCATACTGTTTTTGTGGCTTTTCCATGTACTTATGATAATTTTTATCAAAATCATCTTTAGTGTGGCTCTCGCTTTTTATTTTTTTAAGAACGGATGAGCTTGATGACTTATTTTAATTACCTTGATCTAAAATATCTTCTGGGACATCCTTCACTATTAATTATTTCACTAAGGCAGCAGACTTCTTTTCGAGATGACTAGACAGCTCAGCTCTGTACTCGCCTTTTATTAAACTTAGGTGTGATTCTTTTGTTTGTGGGTCATGAAAAGTTTTTCTCGAAGTAAAGACTAATAGTAGAATCGGTAAATGGTGAGTAAATGGCTTAAATCTCACTTCTTTTGAACTTCAAATCGAGGAGCAATATTTTTTCAAACCAGTCCAAATTTATTTGATTGTCATTTACAAAAAGTGACAATTTATTTGTGTTAATATAAAGTACGCATGAGCCTACAATGAATTTTTTACTTATGTCGAATATATTTTACTACATCTGCCTACCAGAGATTTGCATTTTTAGCTCAAAAATTGTGGCTATTCTGACTGATAAGTGATTTTGACAAGAATTGAGAGCCAATATGTGTCCAGTGTGCAATGCTTTTTTGTGTATTTATAGTGTTCAAATAAAATGCCAGCGGGATTCGGCCTTTTATGTTTATGAATTTCGCAAAATGGCCTATAGTACGTTTCCGTACTTTCTCTGGAAAAGAAACTGATAATATCGTTTGTCCATGATTTGAAAGTTTTTGCATTAATTCTAAATTTGGAAATTAAATATTAAGCATACTATTATACAAACTCTTATGATTTCAGTAAATTTTAGATGGTTAACTTACGTAAATTTATCTAGTTTCTCGAGCTGGCCTCCGATACGCAATTCTTGAAAGAGTCTATTTTTCTCATTCGTAATGATGATTCTAGATAACAGATTTCTCACAGTCTTAAACAATTTATCATTATCTTTGTAGAATCTTAGAACATGCTTACCATCCATATATTGGTTAATTAGCTTATAAATCGGCTATTGAAAAACTACACATTCAATAAACATACAAATGCAGTTATTCAAAAAAATTAGTTGAATACACTCACATTCTCTCCACTACCAGTAGGTCTTTAGGATTTGATGTCGCGATGGAGCTTTTCCCAATGCTCAAGGATACCGGAGGTTCGAAGCAGGGCGTGAAATGAACAATTCACTGTATAGACAACTTACATTTTATTCAATACAAACATAGTGCGATAACGAACTCAGTAACGAGCGAGATGCGTCGTTGTCGCTGGGCCAGCGTGGAGTGAGCCCGAGCCGTGCAGTGCAGGCTACCTAAAGGTAGGCGCTGCTTCAGGGGGAAAGGTAGGAGAGAGCACTCTTGTAGCGCGCGTAGCTAGTCCGTACGCGGGATTAGTTGTTGCTTCCGCCGAGAGGCTTGTTGTGTTCTTCGGCTGGTGGATGGCGCCACAGGTCTAATATTGATTAGATGGTTCTGAAATTTTTTTTCAGTTAATATTACTTGCACTTATGAATTTTACAAACTTAGTTATTTTCAAATCACTAAAAAACGTTTTTGTTTTTATAAAAAAAATGTCTTACCTATGCCATTGCAATTATAAGACCACTTCCTGACTGCATTTTAAGGTTATACTTACTTGTAAAAATGTTAACATGATTTTGATGTACACAAGCTTAAAAATAAATATCTTATTGTATACCTGTATTGTGATAAGCATGATGTCGATTCATCAAAAAGTATAATAAACAACACGACGCACACAGATGACTAATACCGCGCACATTAGTGAAATAAAAATGCAGGCAGCGTCCAGATTCTGTCAATACACAGACCTCAAAGAAACTCGATCTCATCTCTCGCTGATAGTACAAATATAGGTATATAAAACGTCACGGTGGCATAGCACTAGATGTAAAGCACTATAATATTAAGAAAAATATATAGGTATACAACTTTATGAATATACCAGTATATGTTTATTTAGAATTTGATAATTAAATAATTCCAGGCTATAAAACAAAAATTACTTAGTACCTAATGAACTGTAGAAATAATGATGTAAGTAACACATAATACAATCATACGTGATTTCTTGAACAAGACAGGAAAATTGTATTGGGCAGACAATAATTTTTACTGTACAGCCCGGTAAAATTCAGTGTTGGTTCGGTATTAGGACCTGAAGTGACAAGCTGTCCTACGCGAGTCCTACGATTACCGAGTTACATGGTAATTTTCATCCGTACTGTTATGGTGAAAATTATAGAATTTTTCGCCCAGTGCAGCATGAATTAATGGAGGCGATATAGTTAATAATCTAAAATTATGCATTAATGGAAGAACATCGTGATGTCCCCGATCAAAAACAGCGATGTCTCTTTTTTTTAACCAGTCGTTTGTCATTTTATCATTATCATATTCATTGCAAATCATAGCTACATCATTATTAAGTGCATCAGGAAAATACTGTCCATAAACATATATGAACATATCCATCAGCAGCTACCATAAGTACAAGTTTAATAAAATTTCTCCCCTTATAACAACAATGAGACTGTACAAGTGCTCGAAAATTGCTGCTTTTAAGATAGCAGCTAGGTGGTATCAATATATATATATTGTATTATATATATGTATATTATAGTGCTTTAAGTCCGGCTTCTATTAAGGGCACTACTGAGGGCACTTAGCAGCTGGGAGAAGGAAGGGAAGAGGGATGGGAGGCCTTGTAGCGTGGGCGACTATTTAAATTTCAATTTTTATGTCGCAATGAGAGTAAGACCTTAGGGGTAAGCGTCGCTCTCAATATTATTATTGTTTATTGGTTATTTTATGAGCTGTTAGTAGTGATGTAAATAAAAGATATTCGTTACAGGAAAAAACCTTTCGGTAAAAAACCTGTTTTATTGTTCGTGTTAACATACAAGAATGTGATACAGTCGTTAATAATAACCGATACAGCAATTGCTCTTGTGAGTATGTATGTGAATATGTGTATGTTGCATGAGGTGAAAATGTACCTTAAAGTGGTGAGCTTCAAAAGCTTCCCAAGGGGGAGAGTCTGGTTATGCGAGCTGGCGCTCGGCTTTCTCGGGTCTGCTGGCCAGGCAGGACCGCATTTTCGTCGCCACGAAATAATTTGAGTCTCGCGGGGAGACGATGTTGAAGTGTAGTGAGCACCCTCGTTTGATCTCGTTGGGAGACGGTAGAAACTTTTTCGTCGATGACGATGAGACGTCGAAGGAAAAAATGTAACGGTCCAAAGCTCTAGGTTAGATTGTTAATATCGTGACACGTCCGTTCTGTTCCAAAACCCCAAGGAAAGTGAAGTTTAACGCGCAAAAAACCAAAAGTCTCGCTAGCCACCGATAGTTACTTTTTTATTAGCGATATATGATGATGAAGAAAATAAGACGCGCGTTTTGTTAAACATTTGCCGATCTTTAAAATTCGAACATTTATACTGACCTATGAAACAGGCCTCCCATTACTGGGAGGGGGATAGGGAGAAATTAGGCAATTATGCTGCGAGAAGGTCGCCTAAACCCTCGTCGAGGAGCATTGCGTGGTCAAAAAGCACATGTGAAAAATCACAGAGGTACTTGCCCGAAAAGTCGCACTGGCCGGGAATCGAACCACGGTCTCCCGCGTACCAATTCACGACCTAGCTGACTGAGCCACTGCGCGCTTGTATCAATAAATATAATGACTCAACGTACTTAAGGGATTAGATTATATATATAGAATACTAACGCGGCCCCCCGCCTCAGCTTCACGCGAGACTCACTAAATGGAACATCGTAGTGTGTTGACACGTCATGAAAAAAGTTTTCAGTTGAAAATTTTATATTTATTCTTGATACTTCTCAGAACAAAAAATTTATCATCAAAAACATGTCTTTTTGGAATAATTCGTGCAGTTTATTTGGGCAAAAGCTGTAAAAAGTAAAAAAATATAATGATGCTGAAAAGTACCGTGCATTCCTTACGCCACAAAATAATTGTTGGCCCTTAAGAGCCTTTGATTTGCACTCCCTCGCGTTATAATAAATAAAAAGAGCTATTTGATAAAAATGTAAAAATTTAAAACTTATAAGAAATATACATTTAAAGAATAGTTTTTTCCAATCTTATAACTTTATTACCAAAGCAACAATATCCTAGAGCTTAATTTCTTTATTTTTTATTACCACAATGAATACAAATACATAATATTATACCTATTTAAAAAACTGAAAGATTAAAGTGATTACTATCAGGATTGTAATGGAAAGCTGATCTCTCTCTTAATGAATTCTTTATTAGTCACTTATCACACTGATGTTTCAATCTGGATAAATGTTTTGCGTCAGTTTTTTGACACCTAAAATTGTATACATTGGAAAACTTTGGACTTTTTTTTATCATTCGCTCTCTTGCAACTATAAGCATTGTTGAAACTTTTGTGAGACCTAAGGGCTGTTTTTTGTCAACTTTATTTGGTTATAATATACTTGTTGGCAAGGTAGTTCAACATTTAATCGTCCTACAAAGGACCGGTGAGCTAAACTCTTTCTTGACTGACGTTTCCAGCAAATTTGACTAACTGGACACTTCAGGGAAGTTGGTCACACACTGAACGTCTTTTTTATCTTAAATCAACAACATCTTTTTTAACATGACAACGGTCGTCATTTTTATTCGAACGCATTTTTCTTATTTTACTGCACATACAAGATAGAAAAACTTTCACATACTTCACTTTAAAACGTATGCTTGGTTGATCTGAAACATTCTTCCCCCGTACAAACTTTAGGTTTATACCGTACAATAAAAATGAATGATGTGGTAGGGGTATGAGCTCCATCGAGTCGAAATAATTCAAACTTATAATCGTGATAAATTATTTATATTTGATGAGTGGGTTTATTTAATTTGTGGAAAATAAGTTGACCTTAAAAAATAAAGTTTCCCTGGTAGAAAATTACTACATAAACTGGCTACGTACATAAATTAATGTATCAACGTACATGCATCAATGGGCTTATAACATATTGACAAGTTTCTAGCCAGTTTATGTAGTAACGTTTCTACCAGGGCTTTTATTCAACAACTTAAAATACGCAAGGACAACATGAAATCAAGCATCTACGCTTGTTACCCCATGCTCCTAGGATCCACAGGAAATATGCTCTCGATAACTCTGAGAGAGTCTTCGTAACACTACAGCTCACATAAACGATGCCTATCAATCGTGAGTATTAAAACGACTATCTTTGCTACTCTTTTCAATTTTTTTTTTAAACAAAATAAAAGATTCTAATTTTCAATTTGGATGTCATCAGCCATTAATTCTTTAAAATGATGTATGTTTTTAACTATAATCCATCATAAACCAGAGATTCCTTGATAAGTATTACTGCCAACCAAGCCACAGATAGATAGATAGATCTCACTTCTGATCTCTCTGTCTAAGTACTAACCTCATCGAAACAAAAGAAAACTTCTCTTCAAATAACCATTTGAATCGAGATAGTTTTAGAAAATTGTGATAACAGTTGTCTGAACTTGGGCAATTTAAGAAAAAGGAACTTTTATTTTTTTCAGTTGTAATGAGCAACTTTTGAAAGATTCTGACTATGATTTGTCAAAGCTATAAAAATAAGAAACATGGTCTTTTGTTAGAAGTAAAAGTGTCACAATCATATCACACTTATACTACAAAAATATGCATTTAAACCTCGTATTCATTCTAATATTTGTCTAATGTTCTAAACAATTTTCTCCTTCTGACAAATGTTTGTTCTGATTATACCTTATTGACAGCAAGAAATAGTAAATTAAATAACAGGCAATTTTTAAATTTTAAATAATATCAATAACTGCTATGATAAACTTACAAGAAAAAAATCGGCTCGCATGAAGTCAACTAAATAGGGCTTTCCACCAAGAAAATCTCAACCTCCCGCAGGCTCCGTCTTGCCAGCACTCTCCGACCTTCACTACTTGAAAGGCGCATCCCTGCCGTCACAACTTGTGTCGATTCCAGAATAGATTTTCGGGTCCTTCACTGCTCGGGGCGCGCTCTCCTGCCGTCGCGAACCCGGTATCCTGTATCACGTGACCCCCGACTGGCCCGGCCTTTCTCACCATGCGTTTTTCAACCATGCTCACAGTGGATCACCAATTAGTGACACGGCTGACGAGACTATCATGTTTAAAGCTAATTTGGTTCATGCCTAATGCTCATGGAAAAATCAGTTTTAATTTACATATTCATTTGTACCCTATCTAGTGGATATCGTTTGAATTAAATGCTCCCACATCAAATTACAATATGTACAGTACTCTAATTCAATTATCAATATTTGAGACGTTAACGGTAACAAGAAAACTTTACATAAAGACCCATGAATAAAAAGTAATTATGTTACCGATACGTAACTTAAAGACGTAAGAGATGCAATACGATACATTTTACTTTTAGACAGTCGGGTAAGAATGTAACTCGCGCGCTTGTCCCACTAGTGTACTTCCGTGGGATAAAAACTAATAACGTGATGTGCACGATCTAAATGCAGCCGCAGGTAAAAGATTTGACTTGTGGAAAGAGAACGCAGCATGCACAAATGCACAGTCACTCAGAAAAACTAGGAAAATGAGAAGATGGACAAGGATATGGCATGCGCGAACGCACCACCTCTTAGCAGGACCAGAATGATGAGATTACAGCGTGCGCGTATGCACTGCTGCTTAGAAGGACTAGAAAGTTGTGGAGACGGCGTGTACGAACGCACTGCTTAGAATAATCGGGGAGTAGACGAGACAGCCATCAGGCCGGCGAACGAGGTCGTGTTAGAGCTGGGGCTGGGGGTTGTGGTGGCGGCGGTTTGTCGTTATCGTCAATTGTAGGCGATCGTCATCTGAGTTGTCCACGAGGTTAGGAACATCGGTGATGACTGAGTCGCTCGTCCTGGCCACGGCACACCAGCTCGTCTCGATACAGATGCCACCGCTGCTTTTGTCATCGCTGGCTCTATGGCTGGGCTTATGGTCTAAGTAGAACATTTGGGTACACACGAAGATAGTGAAAATAAGCTCAATATTGAACGTTAAGTCTTTGATAAAGGTGAACAGTAAATAAATTTAGCGGCAGAATAATTCGACTAAGAATCTTTAATGTATAATCTATAAGCGAGCGCTCAATTGGAATATGTAAGAATAAAAGATTTATAAAAATAACCTGACCGTGTTACGTCCCTTTGTATACATATGACTTGTCTCTGCATGATGTTGATAAAATAAAATATAATGAGGTAATCCAGTAACAAGAATTTTACAACTTATACGTGAAATATTATACGTAAAATGCTTAGTTTAAAATAGGGGCAATTGTTAAAATTATTGTTTGCAACCAAGGACCTTAAAATCAGACACTGTTTAATAAGCTTTTAAAAGTAAGCATTGACAGTTCGTTTTTTGAGCATGAAGGTAAACAAATTTTTGCTGCTTTTAATCGGCCTCATTTCATCAAATGATTGCTTTATTAGTTGAGAACGCATATATATATATACATATATTTTTTGTGCACAACAAAGTTATGATGTCTTACGATGACTTATTCGAAACTTATCAAGTAGATTCTATTAACTATTACATCAAATTCACTAATATTTTTAAACGATACTCACTTAGATACGAATAACTTAGAATGTACGTAGTAAGTTTAGCTCTCCAACTTTTGAGTGGATGAATAGCTGTCGCTATTAAAACGGCTGGTGAAGCTGCTAAAAAAGGAGATGAAAATGGGTTGATATCTGATACTTGGGACCAGTCAGCTGAGTTTGTTCAAAAAAATGGAAAGTTCAAAAAAATGGTTCAAAAGCACTGTAATTGATGCTTGTAGTTCATACAGACTACGGAATATTGAAACACAAAAGCGACCACTCTTACGATTTAACCCAGAAGTTCGATAATGCCTGGAATATTTTGTGGAATGGTCCAGAACATGGACAATACATGCGTTACATGCGACAATAAAAAAATTGAAACGATCCGGACTTTGGACTAGCAACTGGTTTTTGCAACCAAAATAGTGTCGAACATACTAATTCGAGATGTTAAGAAAGGGATGGCTTCAATCCAAATTCACCTCGTCGTATGTACTATTCTATTTTCAGACACATTATTTATACTGGTTTTAATGATAAGCATTAATGAGATAATGTAAAAATAAAATAAGCCCATTCCTTAGTCAATTCAAATAAGAATGACTCACATAATGAAAATGCAGAATCATTGGCTGCTACTGCAAATAGTTAACCTGATGCAATTGAATTAGCTAAAATGCAAGAAGTAGAAGAGCTTCTTCAGGTAGCTGAAATGATGGAAACACTTTCACTTATAGATTCAGCAGAAGTAGTAGACTTTTAAAACAAAGGCTAGTATGAGAGAAATGCTATTATTCCTACATAAGTGGTTACACGGAAAAAAGTGCTTTACGAAAGAGCAAATGTCACGATTATGAGGAAATTTTTAAGAAAAATCAAGATTAACAAGTCATGAATGACGGACTTCATACATAATGTAAAAAATACTAACATACTTAAGCAAGGCCTAATTTCTTGTCAGTTACAAGCATTTGATCGACATCATATGAGATTTTGTCATCAAAGAGAACTAATTGTTTCTTTAACTGATGTAGTATAAAAAATTAAAAGTGAATACTTTCCTAAGTAGTTTGATAAAAATAATGCATGTTATGAACATTGGATTAAGGCTCTAAAAATTTTGTTGAGATTGAAAGTATTCAAAACTACTAGAGATAATAATCAAAAACGCAAAGCAGAAGCTATTGTAATATAAAAACTAATAACCATAAAACGCTTATTGTGAAAAATGTTTAAATTTTTTGTTACTGTAAAAGATTTTGTACTTCTGTTGTTTTCATAACGTTAATTAAAATATTGATTACCGTAGTAAATCGTGTAACAAACATATAGTAAGCGTAAATTATAATTGCGTGGAAGTTTAGTTATTTTATAAATATTTAATCCAGTAATGTCAATGTATGTTTGTAAACGCTCTTACATTTTTGAATTCTATACTGCAATTGAAACTTTTTTATGTATTTCGATACGTTATAAATGTAATAAAGGTGTATATCTTAACATTTTTTATACTACGATAGTGTGCATCTAACTACTTAATGATTTCCGCTCCACAAAATAATCAACTTTGACTTTTACACTTTTAAATTAATTTGAGAATTTTCACATTTCACTATTGTCAAAGTAGTGGATATACTGTACTTTCAGAAATGTAAAAACCAAATTTCGATTTTTACACAAGTAAGTTTGACGAATTACACTTTCCAAAGTTGCATTTTTTAGTGTCCCTTTTTTTCAAAAAACTAAAAATAAAATTTGCTTTCTTAAAATGATGACAATGAAAAAACTTCACTTTTTAAAAGTGTATTTTTGAGTTTATCTTTTGCCAAATCGTAAAATGTTGTATACTGCACGTTCGCCAAAAAGAAACATGTATGTATCCTTTTCGCTACATTTTATTGCTTACATTTCTTCATAGTTTAAGTGCTCTAGCTATACTAATTAGTCAAGTGCTGAAAGCACTTTTGTACAAAAACATTGGCATACACTGATTTCGACTTCAGTTTATAATATTTTGATTACAGATGTCGTACGTGACGTTTCGGTCTTTTGTTTAATAATACAATTAAACTAGTATGAACATTTCCAGCCAGTTAAATGTTGAAATGAAAGGTGGTAGTATATCACACTGACAGAAAGTTGGGGAAGCTTCCACCCAAGTATATGCATATTTACCGCAAAAAACGTCCTTATAACTTCAGTCACTTATTGTACAGCAGATGATCGTTCTTTTAAAATAAAAAGGTCGCTAAATCAACAAAGATAGCTATTAGGAACTTTTGAAAGCTCTTTCATGCAATGTCATTAAAATTTTTTCAGTCCTCATTACAAATTGATGTCAAAGCAATCCCAAATCTGATATCGATATCACACCTATTCTTGTAACTATCCCTAAAACATAACACAAAACACAACAACTAGTCTTGAATTTCAGTTTTTTTAAATCATTGTCCTGTAAATCTTGTAAACTATCATAATAAACAAATTCAGGTTTACGCTGGGATGACATTAGATATAAACATCGTGAATATATCTATGATATTTTACAAACAAGTTAACTAAGAAGAACTTTATGAGGAAAACTTCTTCTAGTGCTGAGAAACATCTTTGTCATTTTGTTAAGCTACAACTTACACACTTTTTAAAATTAACATAAGATGATCTGTAACTTAAGTTAACTTAACTTAACTTAACAACTGTGCCTGACCTATAAGCTATTATTTAATTACTTAATATAAGACTAACTAAAAATTATGATCAACACATTGGCAGGGTCAAGGTATTCTGTGTATGCTATTTTCCGGCTGATCAATTAGTTTAAAATAATAATTCTAATAATTATAACAATAATAATAGAATCAAAATTATAGTAATAATCATAATAACAACAGCAATAATAACAATAATAAATATAAAAATAACAAAAAACAGTAATAACAGCAATTATAACTACAATGTTTGAGTTATCAATAAAAAAAAAATTAAATGGACTAATATTTATTATGAAAGAAAAAAACCCATCACAGTGTTGGTTCGAACCTAGAACTGCAAAAAAGCAACAGCGAAAGGGTGGACATCAGCCCACTCGACTATGAGAATGTTTCGCCTCAAGCTCTACCGCATGCAGCACTGCTGCAGAAGAGCCATCATGGCGTCTAAAATATATACAGCATGATTTGTAACGGTGGCATTTCTCGGGAACAGCGTGTAGAGAAATTTTTTCTGAACCGAACCTCGTTTGAATTAATTTTTTGGGGCAAATAGCTTTCAAATGGGAGGCGATTGAAAATACGTTCCAAACTACCCCTAAATGGGGTTGGAAGGGTATGGCGCGCCCGCATGAACTCGCGACGTTGCCACATTGTCATTAAGCTTATTTGGTAAGTATACATAGATATATCCATGTGTGCACGCACGAGCGTCTGCTATACTATACTACGGTAAATTGAAGGTTGGATGTTACAAGGTAAACATTGTCTGCTCCTTATGCTGTTATGTTTTGAAGCCATGCCACAGATGTAACTGCATGAATATTTCAAAGATAACATATCATATCATGTAACAGCAAGAACATATCTTAGTATAGGTGATGAAAAAATAGGTAGTACCTGTTACCTCATAACAAAATTTATTTTAAAATATTTTAAGAGCCAAATCATAATCTTATAATTATGAGTTAAGCAATCGACCTCCAAGAGATATAAAACTGGAGCTTCTTATAATGCTTTATATGCTGATGTACAAATACTATATGGATATGGGAACTTTAACTTTAATTATATTATACAGTAGTTATTACAAGAAACTTTTTGAATAAAGCCAAAAAAATGGTATGCTCAAATCATACTTTTGAAGAGGGCAGAAAAGAGAGCAAACAGAAAGACGAAAGAAAAGGATTCACCACAATCTGTAGTGCGACTTGTGCGCGGTACCTTCGAACAGAGTCCACGTGGCTTCTTGGCGCACGTTCAAGTAGAACTTGACGATGGCCTCCTGTTTAGCGGCAGGTAGGTTCAACTCTTCTAGGTACGAGCCGACGAGGAGTTGCAAGTCCACGTGATCGGTCAGCTCGTCCACGTAGAACTCGGTGAATCGGTTACGCAAGCCAACGGACAGTTCTTTCTTGCCAACGTCGGTCGCCGGGTTCATGCAGGCGAATATGGTGAAATCGGGATGGCGTGCTATGGCTTCTTGATCGCCACGTTCCAGCAGAGACAGGGAGCCCGACGAGCCTTCGAGTAGACCGGAGAGGCACTCCAGAGTCTCGGCGTTGGCGAGATTGATCTCGTCGAGCAGGACCCAGTGACCTTCTTTCAAAGCCTTAATTAAGCTCCCTTACATAAAGGCGAAGGCCAACGAGAGCTGCCTCTTCACTTGAGCCGCCAGCTTTCTCAGCTTGGCAGCCAGCTGGTCCCACTTTCTTAAAGTCTCGCGGCTCTTGTCATCCGGCTCGCTGATGCTTGAAACCTTTGACCTGAGTCACTTCAAAGCAGCACTCGTACTGGTATTCATCAGCGCAACGAGGGTCTTCCATTTGCTTTTGGTGAGGCAAGTGTCAATGTGTTCCAGGAATTTTTGTTGGGCTCGACCGCGAAGAATGAGCGAAACAGGATCTCGAATTCCTCGCGAATGGGAGAAATGAGGATCTTCAAGTCGACAGGCTTGTATCCACCGAGCAGATCAGCGCTCTTGCTTTGCTGGTCGGTGCATCTGTAAGTTCCCAGCAACATTTATGAGTCAGTTTGATCCCCAAGCTGTACTTTAATGAAATTGGATGGCCAGTGTCCAGTTATTTTGGCCAGGTATTCAACGATGGCTGTTTAACCGCAGCCAACTGCACCTTGCAGGCAAATGCATTTTCTTGAAGCTACTCCAAGAGCCAAACTGCGCAAGTTTTCTTCCATTGATGGCACAGGAATTAAATCACTATTTGTACATTGGGTTTCTTTGTTTAAAACTGGTAATAAGACTCCAGCAACAGAAACGACGGATGAAATGTTTTCAACCATGTCATATAACTCTTTTGTACAAGATATTTTTTGTAAGCAGACGTTTGTGTCATTTTTTCTTGTATCTAATTCAAATTTGTCTGTATTGCTCAGCAAAGTTTTTGCACACTCCAACTGCAAAATTTCTGCCATTTCTATCACAAGCCAATGCACTTTACAGCAAGCCTATAAACAAAATACACAATTTTAAACTACTCATTTCACAAGAATCATTGAAAAAATCGCACAAATAGTAATTTACATGTATTACCATTTCATATCATCTTCTTTATGTGACAAATATTTGTAAAACTTTGACCACTTCCACATCCGCCTTAATAGTTTCAATTGACAATACTCGTTGTATTTTCAATAATCACTAGATACTTTTGTAGCATAATCAATGTACTCAAAGAAAAGACAGAAGTATTTGCTTCGTCAAAAAATACAAAATTCTTCTGGTCTGATGTAGAAAACTGTATGAACGAAATCGATTATTTTTTAACCGCTGAGCAGTGCAGAAGAAAGTTTCATCACCTTTAACATCTGTAAGTATAAGAAGGTGTAAGATCATAACAACTCCATTAGAAATAATATAAAAGGTTTTGAGTCTCTTCAAGTAACAATTTTTATTATGGATATTGATGTTATTAATCGATGGGTAAGTATTATGTCAAATTATTATACATTGACCTCTTCCATCTAAATTGCGTTATGTATGTTTTTTATAGAAACGTCGCGCTTATTTTTAGAGTGAAAATCACTGGAGTGCGAAAAACTTTGTCAATTAAAAATTACAAAGCAGTGAAAAAAGTTATCCGCTTCGGCCAGGAGTCGAACCTGGGCCTCCTTCTTGCCGGGAAGGTGAGTTAACCAACTTTGCCACCGAAGCCTCGGCGGACACCCTTCTCCACTGCTCTGCTTAGGCGTGTCTTTAGGTCAAACGCCGATATGATAGATATTGATTTTATTAATCGATGGGTAAGTATTATGCCAAATTATTATACATTGACCTCTTCCATCTAAATTGCGCTATGTATATTTTTTATAGAAACGTCGCGCTTATTTTTAGAGTGAAAATCGCTGGAGTGCGAAAAGGTTAACGCACCTTCCCGGCAAGAAGGAGGCCCAGGTTCGACTCCTGGCCGAAGCGGATAACTTTTTTCACTGCTTTGTAATTTTTAATTGACAAAGTTTTTCGCACTCCAGCGATTTTCACTCTAAAAATAAGCGCGACGTTTTTATAAAAAATATACATAGCGCAATTTAGATGGAAGAGGTCAATGTAAAATAATTTGACATAACAATTTTTATTTATGACTCTTTTTACTTATATTCTGAATGACGATTATATTTGTTTATATAATTTGTATAAGATTTTTAGTTTTGTTTATGTAGATTTAAAAAAACCTTAATTATTGGAAACTTCTTCCAAACATAAATTACAACAACCTAAGTATATTACAGCTGACACTGCTCATGTAACTAAAAACCATTTATTTATCATACACACTTGCATGCTTTAAAATAATACAATTAACAATGCTATAAATACTATATAATTATTTCATCTAATATTACTCAAAATCTATTTAAAATATTCATATACTTAACAGTGTATCGAAAAAAAAGCTTGAAAATGTCATGGTAATTAAATGTTTGGTTAATGTACATCTGCCTTCAGTTAATAATTAACCATCAACACAAACTGACGGAGTGACAATAAAAAATTTATTACGACATACACAAAATAAGGAAGTAATAAAAACAAAATACAAATACAAATAAAACTTCTATCATAAAGAAATCGTGCAAAGTGAAGTTATGTTTACATTAGTTTATTGGGAGACACAGACAAAATCTTCAAGCATCCTTGCCTCAACTAATGTAAGAGTTGAAGGCTCTGCAACATCCGCTAGATGGGGTAAAAAGTGGTTTCCTGTCACCGTACTACGTACAAGTGGTGAGTGCAGTTCATGTATAAAAAATAATTACAATCGGCTAAAAAGTAAACAGACTACTCGGATCACGCAGTCAGACATCAGGTATTAGATTACCTTTTACGTTAAACGTAGCAAGCATTTCCCGGGCACTTTCTAGGCACTATAGGTAAGAACGTAGCAGCTACAGGAATGAGCGCGCGGTGGGCGGTGGGTCAGTCGGCTAGGTCGTGGAACAGATATCTTACATGTAACAAACTAAGTAAGTTACCTTAGGTAACTTACCCACCACGGCTCGTGGATCGGCTTGCGGGAGACCGTGGTTTGATTTCCGATGCAACTTTTCGGGCAAGTACCTCTGTGATTTTTCACATGTGCTTTTTCAACGTGCCACGTTCCTCGTGAAGGGATAGCCCGAGCAGAAAACTTATCTAGGCGCATGTGAGGTCCTAGTTAGGGTAGTGTATATTCAGACTCCTCCGTTTGGCGTCCGTGTACAAAATTCTTCAAGATTTCGCAAAAACAAAAGCGATGTCCGTAATCTTCCATACAGATGATTTATCTGTCACGATCATGTCTGCTTCCGTCTTTGTACGTAACAAATGGAACATTACGGCGATTCCCGTAGGAGTCCGTACGAGATCGTCATTAAATTAGGTATGAGTATTGGGATAAAGAATACTACACTGTCGTCAGCGAGTGGCTGTCCGTCACCCGTCACTTTCCGTCAGTCCGTGTACTCTCGTCACCCGTACCGTCCAGATCAGACATTTAACTAGGCTGCCTCGTTAGTTATAGGGGGGCTAGGTAGGCCCAAAGTAGGTTTTGTAACGGTGGAATTGGTAGGGACTAGGTGGGAAGCCTACCTAGGTATCTTCCGTCTCACTCTTTATTATGATGTAGCTGTAGCTACGCCACATGATGGCTCTGTCGATAGCGTGTTTGCCTACAGATTTTGATGGCCGGAGTTCAAATCCCACTCTGGACAAAAATTTTCATTAATAAATGAGGTTTTTTTCTGGAGGGAATTTGAGCTTCATTACAACCTACCGATTCTCCTACCGTTTCACACCTACCGTTAATTAACCAACGTATGGCTAAATACACTTTATAGTGTCAAAATCGCCATGTCTGAGTCCCTTAGGGGGCGATGATGAATGTAAAAAAAAAAGCTGTAGCTACAATATATATATATATGTATGTATAGGTATACAACTAATGCGAATGACAGCCATTTCGGAGCAGTGTGTGTAAAATAATTAACTGACATGTTAAGGGTTCTCTGCATTTTCATTGAATAGTTGAAAAAAATTTTTTTTTGTAAAATGAGTGAGACAGTGAAACAATCGTTGCCATTAGGTAAGGAAAGGGTCAAGAGACATCGTGCTTTAAAACGTGCAATTGCAAAGGAGGAAGAAAAAGAAATACATGGCACCAATATTCGTGCAAATTACAATGGATTACTGGGTTATAAAACTATCATCTATTCTATTTTCTTAAACATAATAAGGCCGTCTTATTATTTAGAAAAAATATATTTAACTTACAAAGCATTTTTTTTACAGAACTACATGTGATACAGTTTATATCTGAAAAATTGTATCAGTTAGCTGTTTTTCGTACCAGAGTGCAGTCGTGATCGTCCACGACCCACGATCAGCCATATATTATATCCATGTGAGTACGAATTACATTTTGGCTTTTGGTTTGCACTAGTGGTATTTCCGGGGCACTTTGTGGGTACTTTCCGGGCACTTTTGGTGAGTACTTGGTGAGTACTACGGACTTGGTGGGTACTTGGCGGATACATCCTATGTAGTTGACAGGTACTTCCCGGCTACTTGGCATGCATTAGTGACTAGTTCCAGGGAATTTGGAGAATACTTTTTTGGTACTTGGTAGGCATGTGGCGGGTACTTAGCAGGCGCTTGTTTCTCATTTTGCGAGTATTCAATAGGCGTTCGGCAGATATTTGGTGGATACTTTCCGATTACTTGGCGGCTATTTGGCAGGCACTTTGTAGACACTTGAATTGAATTGAATTTTATTGTATTGGGGCTAAATGCTTAAAGCTTTTGGTAGCCCGACGTATTACACGGTCCAACAAAGAAATAGAAAGTAATTACACGATACTTGACAGCTAAGTGTGGTACCTGTCTCACGGCTGGAGTTGGAGTAGTAGGGATGCCTGTTAGTATAGCATGTGGCGGAAAGGGGGACGCGGCAGAGAGAGAGAGAGAGAGAGCGGCTGGAGTGGCAAGGATGCACTGCTAGTATAGCATGTGGCGGCAAGGGGGACGCGGAGAGAGAGAGAGAGAGCGCCTGGAGTGGTGGGGGGCTCAGAAATTTCGTGTCGCTCGAAAAAATTCACAACGTGCCATAAGAAGTTTCACTTAAAAAAAATAAATAAATAAATAACTAAATAAAGAAAATACAAAGATAGGCACATAGGCATAACAGAAGTCAAATGTTAAAGATCACTTCACAGCCATTGGGATCACATTGTCATCATCAAATCACAGATTGTTGGTCATATTTTCACAAGAACTAAGAACTAAGGACTAGGCAGGAACAGCAAGGAGCAATGCTACTGCGACCGATTTCTTGAAGGAGGGCGCAAATAGTTGCTCTCGAACCTCCATTGGCAAATTGTTCCATAGCCGCGCAGCACAGACCCGATAGGAGTCCCTGAAGAAGTCTGTTCTTGCCCAGGGGATGATGAGGTCCAGCGAAGATGCGCTCTTAGAGCCGGAGGCAGTGATGGACCGGAAACAAAAACCCTCCGACAAATAGCACGGCTCTCCAGACCTCAGGATGGAGCCAAGTAGGTAGATAATGCAGTAGTTACGTCGAGTCTCGTAAGGCATAAGCCCAAGATTCTTATATGCCGGAGATATGTGCTCAGTCAGTATTCATAGTACGGAAACATGAGTGACTTGACCAGCAGCAGGCGCATCCCAGGCACAAGAGAATCACCACATTTGCGCAGCCGTGAGAGAGCCGCAAAACTCTTTCTCGAGGTCTCGACCGTCTGCTGCGTCCAAGACAGAGTGCTATCGAGGGTGACACCAAGTATCTTGATGGTGTCCCTGTACTCCACAACGTTGCCTCCAAGACGGACCACCGGCAATTTAGCCAAGTCAATACGGCAGATGAAGCCCCTTGTGCCAAACCACACCGCCTGAGTCTTTGTTGGATTTATTTCAAGGCCAGAGCCATCCGCCCAAAGCTTAAATCGATGAAGATCTTCATTAACACGTGTCATAAAGAGAGGCAAATCGCAGAGGCGACCATGGATGTAGAGTGTCAAATCATCGGCGTAGATATGGTATTTACAGTGCCTGAGCACAAATGGCGCGTCATTGATATAGAGGGAGAAAATCAGCGGACCCAGCACGCTACCTTGAGGGACCCCAGAGTTTCGAGTCAGAGGGGCCGACCTTTCCCCTCCATCGCCTACAACCACCTGCCGCCGGCCACTCAGGTAAGACGTGACCCATGCACACGATGAGTCAGAAAAGCCCATTCTCGGTAGCTTCTCCACGACGAGTCCGATATTGACGCGATCGAAGGCCTGCGACATATCAACAGCCACCAACAGTGTAATAGACTGTGTAATAGACTGTCAGCTGCCTCCCGGATATCGCTGACAATATGCAGGAGCGCGGTATGAGCAGAGTGGTGCCCCCTGAATCCCGATTGGAAGGGGTCCAGAAGATCAGCATGCCTGATAAACTGGAGCATCTGCTCAGCTGCCACCGATTCAAATATTTTTTAAGCAGCCGAGAGTATACTAATAGGCCGTAAATGGCTCATCTCGGTAGGCAGCTTATGCTTAGATATAGCACGAACGAGAGCCAGCTTCCACGCTTCAGGAAACCTGTAAGATTGCAGCGAGCAGTCAAAGATGTGGGTCAGTACAGGCAGTATCGTTGGAAGGCAGTGCTTCAAGTAGCGAACAGGGACACCATCGGGCCCGATTGCGTTTGACTTCGCCGAGTTAATTGCCCTCAAGACACTTTCTGGTGAGACGTGAGCAAAATAAAAGTGGTCGTCAGGTGAAATTTGCGCAAATGGACGGGCATCAGTCAGCGGCACGCCGCAGCCCAGGCCCACGAAGTGCTTATTGAGCTCGTCGCAGCTCTCCGGCAGGGTGACAGGGCTCCTATCCCTCGAAGAGGCTCCCATCTCGCTCACACACTGTGCCGAATAGTAAGAAGATATGGCATCACGTGTTTTAAGCTTTACCTCATTTCTGAGTCGCTTATAGGCAGAGTAGTCAGATACTCTCCTGTATCGCCTGTAGGTGCTCCAAGCTCTATTACGAGCGCGTATTAGGGATCGCAGTGCGCCAGACAGCCAAGGTGAGCGCTTGTTTTTCGGGTATAATCTTCTGTAGGGCGCGTGGACATCGTATAACTGCACCAGCGACTCTCTTAGGAATTCGACTTTGTGATCAACGTTTACGTGGCGGTGCAACTCATTCCAATCAATGTCGCGAAAGTCACGCTAAAAATTATCCAAGTTGAACTCGCGAAATGAGCGTCGGGTGATTGGTTGCCGAGTAATTTGAGGTACTTCAAGCGACAATGAGGCCAGCAGCAAGTCATGTTTGGAGATTGCAGGGTAAAATACCTGCGCTCGACTGTTAACATGTTCAATATCGCTAACACAAATGTAATCTATAGTCGAGTGAGACTCTCCGGAGTGATGAGTAGGTGAATATTGCAGCGGCTCAAGGCCACAAGCAGTTAAGGAACCGCGCAGAATACGGCGAGTAGTAGTATTGGATGTCCAGTGGATGTTAAAATCTCCTAGTAATACAGCCGAGTCGTAGGCTACATTACAATTCATCAGCGCATCCTCAACATCTGACCAGTAGCCACCCTTGGGGGGGGGGTGATATACCACTCCGAGTAAAACCTTAGCACAGCGCAGCTGAAGCGTGACAAATAGGTACTCAGGTCTTTTGGTATACGTATCCGAGTAAGTCAAATGACAGACAACTCTACATGGGATCGACTCATGTATATAGAGGGCGACACCACCCCCTATCCTACCCACACGATCAGCTCGGAGCAAGACACTTTGTAGACACTTGGTCGGTGTATAGCAGGCACTTAGCAGGTACTTCGTGGACCTATCACACACACTTGGTAGATCCTTCGTGAGCACATAGTGTGTTATTTTGTTTTTTTATAATTTTCATGGTTATAATTTTTTATGTACGAAATAAAGAATGTCATATGTCACAATTATTAATTTTCTTACGCAGATAATGTGTCGTATCTGGAACGCCTTGTTGTCTTGCCCAATGGAGCTTGCATAGATACAGAATTGTTTGGTAAAGGTTGGTGGCGATTACATGTTATATTGATTGAACCATCTTAAAGTTATTATGTCAATTGTTCGTTCGTATAGGTTTTATGTCTCTTAAAAAATTGCCAGTTGTAGAGGTTCCGATGGAAGATATATCAACTCAAAGTGATGATTTTCTTTCTTCAAGTTATATTAATTCATAAAATAACTGTACAAAATAAATACCGAACTACACGATATTTAACAGTTCAAAAAACAGAATTAAAGTGGGATACGGGTTTCATTCATATTTTTAGAACGAAGTTCTTTATGTCGCGTTACTCGGGGGGCTGGAATTTTAAAACCGACAGATTTTTTTTTTTTGAAACGAAAGTGGTTTACTTTTCCTCTCAAGTTTCCCCCCCTCACCCCGTCCCCCTCACCGACTATTCTCTATACACTTCCCCTCTCCCCACTATATATGTATATCGGCCAACCGTGCCGTGTTACTCTTCCACACACCTTTGCCCACCATTCTCCCTCACACTCCCAATTTTATTTTCTCACAATAATTTTTATTTCACTTTGAATTTTTTTTCTTTTACAATTCTAAAAAAAAAAAAAAAAAAAAAAAAAAAAAAAAAACATTTTCCAATAAAGAGTTTTGAACCCTCGACCTCCTGCATGTGAGTCCAGTACCTAGCCCACTCTGCTACGAGCGCTGCCGTCTATAGAAACTTGATTTCTTGTACTTATGGTGTGGTTCGTAACTATAACATTCCATTTTTACATGCATTCACTGATAATTCATTCGAATCATGATAAATTATATTTGTATTTGTTTTCTAAATACTTGATTAAAAAAAAAAAAAAAAAAAAAAAAAAAAAAAAAAAAAAAGAAAAAAAAAAAACATGTGGAATAGAGTTGAAGAATATATCAATGGTTTTTAGAGGCGCTTATTTCGAATTCGATAAACAAATTATGTTACATTATCACATAATTATATAAATAAAGTAATTCAAAGTAAATCAATTATAAATGAATTATTATATAAATATAATTCGAGTTTCATATCATTTTCATGGTTTTTAAGGGTACTTATTTTGAATTTGATAAACAAATAATGGCACAATGTCATTGAGTAATTATATGAAAATAAAATAAAAATTGCATTAATAAGCTATAAAATCGCAAAAAAATAAGTGAAAAAAAAAATTTCAAAAAAAATTAATGAAATGAAATATGAAAATAAAATGAAATAAAATTACAAAAGACATGAATAAATGCAACGGAATAAAAAAAAAACAAAATAAAAAAGGGAATGAAAAAAAAAGATTAAATATGAAAATAAAAAAAGGAATTAAATGAAGGAAATACAAAAAAATGAAAAAAATGTATTAAAATGAAATATCAAAAAAAAATTAAAACAAGAAACAAAAAAAAAATAAAACAAGAAATTAAAAACAAACCAGGGGGTATAAATGGGTCATGGGACCCACGGTAAGAACGAAGTTCTTTAAACATGACATGAGTATAAAAACACAATTTCTCAGGTAACAAGGGGGTCGCCAGACCCGTAGAAAGAACGAAGCTCTATAAACGTTAGTACTGCATTTATGTAGTTCACTAAACAAAAACTTGAAAAACGAATTAAAGAAAAAAATTAAAAAAATAGTTCAGTACTCACGATGGTTGAACTTCGTGAGAACGGCGTGCATAAATACAGTACTCACGAAGTTTAACCATCGTGAGTACTGAACTATTTTTTTAATTTTTTTCTTTAATTCGTTTTTCAAGTTTTTGTTTAGTGAACTACATAAATGCAGTACTAACGTTTATAGAGCTTCGTTCTTTCTACGGGTCTGGCGACCCCCTTGTTACCTGAGAAATTGTGTTTTTATACTCATGTCATGTTTAAAGAACTTCGTTCTTACCGTGGGTCCCATGACCCATTTATACCCCCTGGTTTTTTTTACTGTCGGTGGTTTATTATAAAATACAAATATTATTTATTTAATTTGCCTTAATAGTAAGATCTATGCCATTTGATTATCAACTTTTTTGAAAAAAACCATATCGAAAAACCACATAGTAAAACCATGTAAAAAACCACATAAAAACATGTGGTTTTACCACTCCGTTTTCATGTGGTTTTTGTCTCAAATCACCATGTGGTTTTTAAGTAAAACCAAATGGTTTTTACAAGCTTTTCTTTTTATAAAAGAAATTATTTCTACTTGAATTTAACTATTCAAAAAACTTAATAACGCATCAACAATTAATATAAAAATAAAACAAAAGAAAAAAAAGCCTCTAAGGTGGATTGAACTTTGGCTAACCGATTCTTAGCCAAGTATCTTATCCATTGGGCTAGAGTAGATTTGATTCTAGTTTCCAATTTTGTGTCCTTATAAGGTACAGAAGGCACAGTATTCTATTATTTGTATTTGGATATAACTAGTTCTTTACATGTAAACTAACAGTAAAATCGTGTGAATTTGTGTATGCAATAAATTTAACATTGTTATTAATAATATGTGTAAAGATATTTGTTTCCGAGATAAAATGGCTACGGCAATTAAACCTTTAATTTAAATTGCTTATTATACTGTTACGTAGGATTCTAAAGGTTCGGGGTGCTTAATAACAACGCGGCAGTTAAACTCAATCAATCACTTTATTGCTATATTCCTTGAGGGAAGGCGCTTTGCGGTCCCGGGTGACTTATCGCGACTCACCTCCTTCTAGTCCCGACGTTCAAGAGCCCTGTGGCCACTGCTGCGGGCCTTTTTATGCTCTCTCTTCCCCCACTTGTGCTCCTTCCTAATACTAATAGCTGAAGCTCATCCCACGTAGTATGTTCCATACATACTGTACGTGACACGTCCGAGGCCGCTTCGTTTTCGCCCTCGACAACGTTCTTTTCTGTACCACCTCGGGAATGATTGTTTAATTAGTGTTTGTATCATGTCGTTCGTGTTGTAATGTATACTAATCATATAAGAGAAATTAATGAGGTGTTCCTATGAATATCCTCGTTAATTTTTCTTTTACAGGCTTTGATTAGTTTTCCGCAAGTTTATAATTGTGTTATTACATATATTGTTTGTGTTTGCGCTCTTCCCTCTTACATAATAAATTGATAAATATGCCCTTGTGGGTCTTACTTTCATTGATGATTATTCAATTACCATTTATTGCTTATCATCTAGTTTAATATTTACTTATTTACTTACAAAATTTTTTTTTTGAGTTGTTTCATACATATTCATTTTCCTCATTATGATTATTGTTTTCCTTCTTTCGGTTTTATTTTACTTACAACTTTTGTTTTGTGTATTCATTTCCCTTTTTTTTTATTTCCTTTTTTTTGTGTTATACTATATTCATTACATTTAACGCAGCGTCTTCCACACAACATGACAAAAATCTTTTTATTTTTTATTTTATTATCATCATTATTACATACGTATTCTTTTTTTTTTTTTTTTACTAGACATCGTCAATGCTTAGGTTTTAAGGCTCTACTTTTAACTTAGCTAAGGTTTGTTTGTTTTTTATGGTAACTGTTTGTTACTGCCCGTCGGTTGATCTTCTTGTCGCTGCTCACCCCGTACTTGGATAAGTATTGGCTGTAGTGCCATAGAATTCCCCGGATTTTCATTTCTTGCGACATTGTTTCTGGTTCTTCTTTCTGCAAACATTCTATATAAATTTAGTATAAGTGGGGCCCCCCATTTAAAAATATCGACCGATCCTGCAGCCGCCCCCAACGCTATTTCACCCCTAAAACATGAAATAGTTATCCTTTTTTCCCGTTCTCACTCCCATTTATCGTAATATCCTAGGTTCCTAGGTTACCCTTGATTAAGGAAAGAGAGAACAACTACGAGAGAGAGAGAAAAATTTTACCTTCCTTCTTATTTTATTTTTATTTCTTTATTTTTATTTTGTTTTAACGTTCTGTGTAAATACAAATGACCATGCCATACAATTCATAATACATATTTTCCTAATAATCATTAAATGCAATCTAGTATTAGGGCTTGACTGGTTATTACGGTAAGTAGCGAGTGTGGCTCCGTCTTTACATTCAGGGTATATCGTTGCATATAATATTAATGTTATACTTATGTACATCTATATTTGTTACACTATGTATGTGTATGCTATAAACATAAGGTACATAATAGTCTTATTCCTTAGGAATTTCTTTTTTTTGCTCAAAATTATGTTTTCTTTCCCACGTCGCGGGTTAGGTATATGCGTGTCTGTATGTTTACAGCGTTGTTTTCGCCGATTCTTGCGACATTTGTGTATGTATTTGTTTATTGTACCTTTGGAAGGTACCGCTTTGTATTACAGTCTGTCCCTATTTTGGTTGGGATGAGCCTGGAGGAGTAGATGATTTGATGATCGCGCCTTTCCGTAGTGAGCAGTATGTCATGTTGGGACCAATACTTCACTCATTTCCCCTAATTATACCTTATCTCCTTCCGTCTCTTTTTTTTTTCTTTCTTTTCATGTGACAGAATTCAAGGAGGGAATGTCAAAGGGATTCTGTTGGGTTTTCCTTTTCTCATTGCTGTTCTCCCGGCTGTGTACTCGCTGATTTTTTCCGGTACTCTTCCTTGTTGTTTCCACACAACGCAAAAAAATTTTACTATGACTGGTGCAAGTGCGATTTTTGATATTTCCGTGCGGTTGCCCGAGTTTCTGAAGTTTAAGAAAAAATTTGTTTTAGTTGGGTACGCGGCTCGTTGTTGATCCGTACGCTTATTTTGGCGTACCGAAGCCTCTGTGTGAGCAAGGGTGGTCTCACAACGTGGCCCCTTGCCCTTGCGGTGGTACCCATACTGTGGAGGTGTTGAAACCTGTGAGGTTCGGTGCCCCTTAGGGGTACCGTTTCTCCTTGTTTTCCAGGACCACGAGGAAGCGGTGGCGTGCACGTCATTCGACGGCCGCGTGCTGAAGAAATACTGTCGAAGTCTTGAGTCCGGGGCGACTTATACTATTGTTATCGGGTGTACTTGCCACCGGGCCTTCATGGTGGTGGTAGTCGACGTGCAGTTCGACGCTGCTTCCTATCCTCTCGACAGCTGACCGATAATCCAGGTGCGCTATCAGTTGATTTACTTCTCGTCATAGTTGCCAGTTATATACTTTTGTAAAGAAAAATTACCTTAGGTGGACGGTCCAGTGGACGGTCTGTTCATCGCCAAGGACGTGACCGCCGATTCAGTGTTGTCTCATGACGACTGCGTGCGCCGTTCACGGGCGCTGTTATTATCCAGGAGTGACTATGGCGGGGGCAGGATAGTCCCTGACGGCGGGCGAAAGAAGGAGGGAGGAAGAGGGAAGAGGAAGATCTGTCCTAGTTCGCGAACTCGTGGCCCACGATAAAAGTGTGATAAAAAATTTTTTTTTTTTGCGGTTACCCCCCATTATTTCTATTCACCGTTCCTCCATGCTCCTCCCGGCCGTACAAATATGTAACTCAAAAAGGTTTTTTTTTTTATACATATATATATGCCTATATTCTGCATATGTCTCCTAAGTGTACACTTATGTGATAATTGTATTGACATGGTTTTAACGCTAGTTAGATAGAGCCACACGCCCTTTTTACCCACCTCAATCATCGTTCATGTAAAGAGTAACAAAGAAAATAAAAATAGAATATCACTTTATTATACAAGTTATTTATTCATTCCCTCTCATTATTATGATTGTTATTATTATTCTTATATTGCATGTTTCTCTCTTCTCCTTAATTCCTCAGTCTGTGATAATTTTGAACGTAATATATTTCCCTTCGTTACGTGTCTTCTCCCGTATGCCTGTATTTAATGAATCTTCGCGGCGCGTCCGGGGGCCGCGAAAGAAAAGGAGTTCCCGAGAGAAGTGGTATTTATTTTCACGTCTATTTCTACCCCCTATTCGTCTATAATGCTATTATTCGCAAGTAACTATTGGGGTGGGGAGCAAGTTGCCGCTTGGTTCCTTTCACTTTTCTTCTTCTCCTCTTCTTATCATCTCATCCCTTGGACGCGGAGATTTCAATACACAAGCTTTTTTTATTTTGTCCACATGTGAGACCCGTATTTCTTCATTTCTCTGTAACTTCACATTATGGTTCCTGTAATCTATGCCGACTATTTCGTAAGGGCCCTCGTATTGGTCATCAAATTTCCCTTTAGATGGCTCTTTTAGTACATACACCATCTCACCTTCCATAAAAAAATTCGTGTTCAGCGCCCTATCATAATAGTACTTTGATCTGTATTTGTTCTGTGTTTGGGTCATTGCTGCCAACGATCGTAATTGCGCGAGTGTCCCCGTTATTTGCAGCAGTAACTCTGTATATGTTTGACCCACCTCTGGCCTCTTGAAGCTTGACGGGAGTTTTGCCTGTTGACCAAATATAAGCTCGTAGGGTGTGTAGCCTGTACTCTCGTGTTCCGACGTATTGTAAGCAAGCATACACAACGGCAATAGTTCGTCCCATTTTTCGGTCTCGCTAATGTAGGCTTTTAAGTATTCTGTTAAAACGTGGTGCATGCGTTCAATTGCCCCGTTGCTTTGAGGATGAAATGCTGTGCTCCCAAGTTTTTCAATTTTGAATAATCGCGTAAACTCGTCCATCGTTTTGTTCATAAAATGCGTTCCTCGGTCTGATAATAATTTTTCTGGCGCTCCAAAGTATGCTAAAAATTTATTCGTTAAGGCTCTTACCGTTTCTTCAGCTGTTGCTTTTTGTACCGGTATTAATACAATAAACTTGGTTAGCCAATCCTGTATTGACAGAATATGTGTATAGCCGTTTGTTGAAGGCTTATTAATTGGTCCGTAATAGTCAATCGAGATTTTTTCAAACGGTCTGCTGGGCGTATCTGTAACGAGCATAGCTTGCTTTGTTTTTACGCGCACTAGTTTCTTAGTCTGACATGATCTGCATCCAAGTATAAATTGCCTTACATCGGCCCTCATGTGCCTCCAATAATAGTCCCTTGCTATCTTATTGTAGGTTTTATTCATTCCTTTATGACCCCCGATTGTTGATTCGTGATACTCCTTAATAACCTTATATCTTTGATCCACTGGTGGTATAACTAAGGTGTTCATGTAAAAGGTCGCTGTGACCTTGAGGTTTTTGAAAGTTTCCTCAAATTGTTCCACGAAGTAGATCCATTGGCTCATGTTGAGTATTGCCAAGTCACGTATCACGCCTATAGACTTTATTTTATTTATCATTACTAGTGCCTTGAGTGACGTAATGCATTTCTTGATGTCCGATTTTAGCGCCGTATCTTCAAAATGTGATTTAATATACATTCGCATTACCGCGACCTTTCTCACATTTGCTCTCATGACGTCACCAACCATCTTTTTTTCATTATTTAGGGCTATTGGATCTATGTATCCGCGCTCATATAGGGCGTCTATTGTTTCCGTATCAGGCACACTTTCTGTTACCGTCGCGAATGCTAGGTTATCTAGATAATGAAATGGGTGATCCTTTGCTCGATGCATTCTTTGGAATGGCTGTATGTCTGTTTCTTTTCCCGGTAGCCACGGTGGTTTTTCATGTGGCAACCGTGTCCTGCATACTCTGTACTTTTTTAGCTGTGGGAGGTTTGATAATACTTTTTTTTGAAGGTCTGCTTCCTCTGGTTCGCTTTCCGACTCCAGTCTGGCCTTGTTTAAACCAGCCCCCTCATCACTCTCATTGTTTAGTAAGTCTGAACTACTTGAAGAGTCTGGGGGTGGTGGTGGATCAGGTGGGGGCGTGTCCCCATCTTCATAAACTTCCTCATCCATGGAGTCACTTTTATTACGCTCTATTTCTTTAACTCCTTCCTCTTTTCCATTCCATGATTCGTTTACTTCACTTTTCCAATTTATATTGGCGCCCGATTCGTCACTAACCCGCGATTCCCTTTCCACCGGGCTTTGTTCCTCCTCGCTATGCCGGGATGCGGCAACGAGTGGCCTGAAGTGGTTGTTGAGGAGATGCAAGTGTACATATTCCTCATTGGCATTAATCGTGAAACTTTCGAAAATTTCACACTTTTTTCCCCTCTTAGTACCCTGTAGATGTATACAAATATTCTTCCTGAACTCTTGTGCGAACAACAATATGCAATCATCATTACCATATTCTGTATTGGACTGCAGGATTTTTCCTACCTCCTCCGGGTCAACACATATATTTTTCCACTTCGAACCTTGTAGTACATCCCGGAGTTCTCGCGCCGTCAATTGCAAGTCACAGGAAAAAATAAGAGAGTCGAATAAGCAATTACCTGGTATTTCTACCGGAAGTTCTTCGATGAGTTTTAAATTTTTATTCGACTCCATGCAGTTTTGTTCTAAATTCCGTTCGGCTACATTTCCGCCTCCTGTTTTACTTTCAAGCTTATTACCTTCATCGGTATAATCGTCCGTTACCCCTCTTATTCTTTCATTCCCCGATGGGTTTTCATTTATCTGTGGTGATTCACACGGGGTATCTTCCTCGCTCAAGAATTTTTCTCTATACCCTGAGCCCGTTCTCTCCTTCGAGGGCTGTTGAGATATGTTTGTATCATTATCTGTACTCACCGTCGGATCGCTCAGAAGTCGATCGGTGATAGTATCGGATTCCCAAGCGTCTATTCTGATTCCCGGCTTGCCTTTAAAGTCTCGGCGCTTAACATCTAGTCTAACTTTCGCTTGGAAGTTATCTATTGAGTTATTAAGTAACGCTCCGATCTTTTTGTTTACTTTCGTCCCTTTTTCTGGACTTTCTTTCGTCTGTGTACCCCGTCGTGATTCATTTATTTGCTTTTCGCTTACACTCTCACTAGACGGTCTGCTTTGTGCCCCTTCCTTCGGCGTCGGTCGGTCCCCTTCGACCGTATTCGGTATTTTCTGTTGCTGCTTGTTACTCTCTTGGAGCACACTTTGCGCGTGAGCTTGGGCCCATCGGTCATTCTCCTTCTCTCCTTTATTCGCATTTCTGCTTGAGATACCTGCATCCGAACTCATCATCTCTATGGTATCTATAGGGTCAAGCATTCTTTCTCTCTTTCCGATCAACTCTGTAACCAGGCCTTCCTGTGCCTGCTGGTGTCCCCCGTGCTTATCATTATTCGCATTTATGACTATGATCTCTGTACCTACAGTTTCTTCTTCCTCTTTACCTTCCTCATTCGCTAGGCTAGCTGCGGCTAGTTGGAATCCCCAATGTTTTACCGGCTCGGATTTTCCTTTTAAAGCCACCGGTGAGTCACAGTTCGCTATGATAATTTCCTTCGACACAGTTTCTATTTGCGGTGTTACTGAAAAATTTGGCGGGTGCCTATGCAGCGTATCCAATTGTCTTTTGCGATTTTTTCGTTGCACCTTCGGTTGTATTTCTAGTTCTAAATACGGTGTGCTTGTTATTCCCACCCCTTTTTTCAAATTTTCTTCTTTGCATATGTAAGCTAATTTATCCTCCGTCGGACCCTGTGATAGGATTTGTTCTTCGCCATTGTTTAAGGATCCTATTTGAATATTTTTCCCCTTATTCCCTTCTGCGATCTGTACTATCTGTTTACGCGGCCTGCCTCTTTTCCCTTGTTTCTTATGTGGTTTTGCTCCTTTACTCTCTATATTTTCACTCGCCACCGGCCACTCTGATTCTGAATCAGCGTCGCTGTGTTCATTGACCGTCAACTCATCCGAGTTATTCGTCTCGCGAGGCTTTTTCCTTTCTACCTTTTTGTTCGACTCGTCTGAATCAGATATTTCTATCTGCCATTTCTTATCCTTTCTTATTATGTTTCTCTCTCTTCTTGTCCGCATTTTGAATATTCGTGCGGGTGGCGCATTTATGTCACCATGACCATCTCTCTCCTGCTCTTCAGCAAGTTCATATAACTCTCGTCGCGGTAGTTCAGGATTTTTCTCTCCATCCTCTATGATCGGATTTCGGGACAGTGCGTCCGGTGCCTTATTGGCTATTCCTGGTCTATAAACAACGTCAAATTCGTAGCCCCTTAATTCAGCTTTAAGCCTATTAAATCTTATATCTGGCTTCTTTGATGAGTGAAAATGTTTAAGAGGCTCATGGTCCGTAACCACTGTAAACTTTCTGCCAAATAGATAGGGTCGAAACTGCTCTTTTGCATATACTATTGCGAGCAATTCTTTATCGTACGTAGGGTATCGAATTTCGCTGCCCTTTAGGCATCTAGAGGCATACTCGCACGGATTGTCTTTTCCTATCTCTCCCTGACTCAATATTGCCCCAATGGCATAGTCAGATGCATCCGTTGTCACCACAAATGGTTTTTCTAGATCGGGTGCTTTAAGTACAGGCTCGCTGCAAAGTGCATCTACGAGCGATTTGAATGCTTGTTCATGCTGCTCTTCCCATTTAAACTCTGTACCTCTTTTCAGAAGCCTCGACAGCGGTTGAGCAATTTTAGCGTATCCTTTAATAAATCTCCTATAATATCCAACAAATCCAAGAAATTGTTTGATTTTCTTTGCATTTGTAGGCTTTGGATATTTTCTTGCAGCCTCGATTTTCTTTGGATCCGTTTTTATTTCACCATTCCCTACAATATGGCCTAACACTTTTGCTTCACGTTTTAAGAATTGGCACTTCTTTGGCTCAATTGTAAGATTTGCCCTTGACAATCGCTCTAACAATCTTATAAAGCGTTTGCGATGTTCTTTAAGATTGGACGCGAACACCATTATATCGTCTAAATATACCTCTACCTCATGGCCCTGCAGCCCTGCCAGTGCAAGCGTTATTGCTCTTAGAAACGTGTTCGGAGAATCCGTGCAACCCATTGGCATTCTTTTGTACTGGTAATGCCCATCCGGTCCCGAAAACGCTGTTTTATGAGCATCGTCTTCATGTATTTCGACTTGAAAAAATCCCTGCTTCAAGTCTACCACTGTAATATAGCGTGCTGTCGCCAGATGTTCCAGTATATCGCTCTGGAAGGGAAGTGGATGACAACTGCCCATTGTTATCTCGTTGAGTTGCCTGAAATCCGTTACTACCCGCCAGCGCTTTTCGCCATCCGGTCCTGCGTTTTTAGGTACGATCCACATGTTTGAGCTGTACGGTGACTCTGAAGGCTCTATTATGCCTTGTTCGAGTAATTTCTTAATTTCAACTTTCATTTGCTCTCTCACAGCTGGCGGATATCTATACCGTTTCGTTACTATCGGTTTATCCGTAGTCGTGTTTATTTTATGTTTTAAAAGATTTGTCGCTTTCAGTTTTTCCCCGTCGAGTCCAAAAACGTACGGGTCAATCTCTATAAGCCCTCGCACATGTTTTTTCTCTTCTTCGTTGCACCCCGATATGTCGACTAACTCCATTATTTTGTCGACTCGCTCTTTCCTGGTACTTAGGACGTCTGTTTTAATGTTTTCCTCAAGTATTTGAGTATTCTCGTTGTCACGGCCGTCCTTATCACAACCCACGTTTCCCACGATATTTTTCTTCGAACATGTGCAGCTGGCGTCGTTTCTTATCTCATCGCCTAGTTTTTTATTCTCTTCAGGGTTTCTAGTTTCTCTAAACATCCGTACAAAGGCTCTTTCTAATGCTTCTACGTCATCCCCATTGACGTCCGATGAGTCAGCTTTCTTCGTCGTCTCGCACTCTAAAAGGTCCACCACTGGGACTGGTACATTTATTATTTCATTTGATATATTTAGACATTCGGCATACACCCTACCATTATTGTTCGTTGCGATAAAATTACCGAACAAAATACCCTCTGTAAGCTTTTGTAGTGGGACCCAGCCCACTTTAATTTTCCTGTGCGACTCTTTTATATACGCATATATAACTTGCCTCGTCTTCGGCACAATTTCAAAACTTTCTGATTCTCGTAGCGGAATTCTCCTTCCATTCAATTTAAGTGTATTGTCTTCGGCATTTATCTGACCGTTATACAACTTAAAAATATCCCATCCTATGATTCCTTCTACCTCTATGGGAAAGTCATGGGGGACTACGTGTAGGGTACACATAAAGTTTTCTAGGGGTAATCTTATAGATCCCAAAGTTTGGCGAGCTCCGTGCGTTACGCCTTTTATTTTTAATTTTTCCCTACTATTTACCGCTACTCCAATATCGAGACAATTCTCTTTAATTATTGAAATTTCCGCGCCCGTATCGGCATAAAATGTCGCACCTTCGTTTATATAAGGGCTTTTTAGAATTACTGTGGGTGGTGTGTATCCTATTTTCGATAAATTTATTTTCACTGTGCGAGATAGCTGCTGCTCATCTTTTCCCTCAGCTTTAGAATTTTCACGCGTCGTGGCATAAGTCTCCGATACCTTATGCTTGTCATTATCCATACCCTCCTCTAACACTCCTAACTTCCTCTCATAAATTTCTTCATTTATTGCTTTGTCATGCCCGACGATTGGGGATCGCGTCGAACATCCTGCGAGTTTAAATGCCCGGTTTTCGAGCTGTTTACCCTCGCACTTTGACTATTAAGATTATCTCTCCTATAATCATCCCTGCGATTATCCTGATTGGAGTATTGGTTATTTTGCCTGTCCCGATAATCGTCCTTCCTGTGGTCATATCTATTATAATTATGACCTACTTTTCTGTCATTGTAACTATTTCCACCATAATTATTACTGTTATTATTATTGTTATAATAATTATTACTATCATAGTTATATTTTCTTCCCTGGTAGCGATTCCCTTGGTTGTAAGGCCTTTTACCATTATTCCCTTGTTGTCTATCAAAAATCCTATCGTTTCCATACCGACGGTGATAATCATTATACGCTACCTTCCTATCATACCATCCTTCTTCTTCTATTGTTTCTTTTTTTGGTTCTTCGTCAACGTTAGGATTTTTTATTATTCCTTTTTTTGCATCTTGCCACAATTTTTCACATCCACTAGTAGAATGGGCGCCGTGCTCTCGACAATACGAGCAGTATTTTACATCAGCCACACCGTCCCACTCGTCCGTATCTGACTTCCCCACGGGTGCGTCGCTACCGATAAGGCCCACCATGGCGTCATACCGTCTCTCGGCGTTATTTGCTCTCAATCTGCTCTTTTGCACTATCATTGAGCGGCGGAGGCTTAATTCATTATCTACAGTAATGGCAGCTTCAATAGCCTCCTCTAGCGTTTTTGGTTGGAACCCTGCGACGTTCCAGTTATACGGTGCCTTTAATCCGTACAGAAACTGCCTCACTGCTTCACTGTCTGATCTCTTTTTTGACGCGTCTTTCTCGGCCCGCGTCGAGTATGGGTTCGCCTCATGTGCCATCATGATTCCATTGTGTAGTCGCTGGACTCGCCCGCAATATTCCATAATTAATTCGTTATTCCATTGCGTGACAGTTTTAAGCTCCGCTGCAAGTGTCTCTATTCCTCCTATTTTATTGAATCTTCGTGATAGAGCCGACAGAAGCTCGTCAATCGAATTAAATAACGATAATCGCGTGCAGAATTGATCGTTCGCTATGCCTCGCAATTTATTTCCCAAAAGTCCTATAAAATACTTTTCATACTGGGCAGGTATTGTTCCCTTTATCATCCTTACCATTTGCTCAAATAAGGGGAACTGCACGGGGTCTCCATTATACAGTGGTATACCATTTACTGCGTTGTTTAGGTAGCCTAATATATTAAGATTCGAGCCTAAGGCTAACGGTACCCCTGTTTGTTGCCTATTACTAGGAAAAAATTGCATGGTTTGATACTGAGGGTTATCGCGTATGTTACTTTGTGTCCTTTGAAAAGATTCTGCCTGATTATTTATCGGCAGCTCGGTTGGTCGGTCACACACAGGGAAAAGGTATTCTGTATTTGTATACACGTCATTATGATTTTCTTCGTATCCAAACCTCAGCCTATCTGTCCTATTGTTTGATGTATAGTAGTTATAATTTTTGTCATTTGAATGCAGAGGTGGCCAATCGCAGAATGGTATAAAAGGTTGTTCACTGTTTGTATTTTCTTGTTCTTGCCATTTGGTATACTTTTCCTGCCAACTCGTTTTGCCTAGCCCTTCCACGCCTAATTGATCACGTTTCCTGTCTACCCCTATGTTCTCCTTAATCGCATTCTCTTTTAATTCTGATTTTTCTGGTGCCATTTCCAACATCTCTATTTCTGCTGTTTCGTTCGTTGGCTCTGCTAATTTTGTATTAGGATTTTTCTTAAATGAAATTTTTGGTTTTATATTTTTAAATATCTTTAACATAAGAACTTGATTTTTCTTATCCATCTTCTCATAGAGTGCATACGATTCGGGGTCGTGTTCAAGCATAACCGTTATTGTATCTGAATCTTCCTGTGTCATGGAAAAAGTTTCGTTTAAACCATTCCTACCGTTATCAATCTCCTCCCCGTAGTCGGACATCATTATTTCCTTCCCCCTTTTTTTTATATTAGAGTGATGTGAGCTTAATTATATTAGTTGCTTTCAGTCCACGCACGAAGAAATAATAGAAAAAAAAGGATCCTTATTTTATTTCCGATTCTGTATTTCTATTTTACTGGCTTCTAAAACGAGCGGAACTAGCCGTATTCGAGTTAAGTATTATTTTATATTGTACGTCGTTTCATTAGCTAAAAACCCGAGGGACAATAAGTATATATATTTGGGATGATAAATAGAATTATTACTTACTCTGAAAGAAGGCACAAGACGGTGAACGCCAATATACTCCAAGTCATCCTCTTTACAATAGTTCCTTTTAAAACTGGATGTTGACCCTAGTCCTTCCTTACTCGATAGTAGCTGCAGGTGACTGCCTTGAATTTTCTGCGCCTGTTGTTGCACTGCACTATGTGTGCTTCCCGATTGTTGCCCGAAAATTCCGAAATATCACGTGTAAAAAAAAATTTTATTTCGCGACAAAACCTACCCCACACCTAGCACCAAAACTGTTACGTAGGATTCTAAAGGTTCGGGGTGCTTAATAACAACGCGGCAGTTAAACTCAATCAATCACTTTATTGCTATATTCCTTGAGGGAAGGCGCTTTGCGGTCCCGGGTGACTTATCGCGACTCACCTCCTTCTAGTCCCGACGTTCAAGAGCCCTGTGGCCACTGCTGCGGGCCTTTTTATGCTCTCTCTTCCCCCACTTGTGCTCCTTCCTAATACTAATAGCTGAAGCTCATCCCACGTAGTATGTTCCATACATACTGTACGTGACAATACATACCAAAATGATACACTTTTTAGTCATACATTATCCAATTATTATATTGATATTTAATAAATAACTAACTAATCGAAATAATAATTGATATTTTTTGCTATTTATTTAAGAATAAAAAAAACAGAATAATAATGAGTGATTAAGCATTTACAACTTACTAGAAGATAAATATCATAATATCATGTATTGTAAATCAAAATAGATATAAATAAGACATATGATTTTACTCTAAATAACATATAAAAACAATTTGTGTGCTTAAGTATCTCATCCACATGACCAGAGGGGACTTGATGCTGGCTTGCAATTTTTCGTCTTTATAAGCTCCAGAAGGTATAGTATTGTTATTGGTATTTGTACATACTTCTATAAATAATAAATTAATTTGAAGAATTTTCATTTGCAATATATATTTTTAGAATATTTCTATTTAAGTGAAATTTTTTTTATTTACAACTAAATGGCAAAACATAATTATTATTTTGATTAGTTATTCATTAAATATTAATATAATTATTGGATAATGTATAACTGAAAAGTGTATCATTTTGGTATGTATAATCAGCAAATTAAATTAAAGGTTTAATTGCCGTAGCCATTTTATCTCGGAAACAAATATCTTTACACATATTATTAATAACAATGTTAAATTTATTGCATACACAAATTCACACGATTTTACTGTTAGTTTATATGTAAAGAACTAGTTATGTACAAATACAAATAATAGAATACTGTGCCTTCTGTACCTTATAAGGACACAAAATTGAAAACTAGAATCAAATCTACTCTAGCCCAATGGATAAGATACTTGGCTAAGAATCGGTTAGCCAAAGTTCAATCCACCTTAGAGGCTTTTTTTTCTTTTGTTTTATTTTTATATTAATTGTTGATGCGTTATTAAGATTTTTAAATAGTTAAATTCAAGTAGAAATAATTTCTTTTATAAAAAGAAAAGCTTGTAAAAACCATTTGGTTTTACTTAAAAACCACATGGTGATTTGAGACAAAAACCACATGAAAACAGAGTGGTAAAACCACATGTTTTTATGTGGTTTTTTACATGGTTTTACTATGTGGTTTTTCGATATGGTTTTTTTCAAAAGAGAATACTTATGTAATAATCTGTGTTTCGGTATTTAAAGGTATAATATTAAAAAAAAATTTTTTTTGTCTTAATACCGATAAAAATTGTACGATTACCGTATATTTCAGTATTCTCTATAAAAATTGTAATAGTACTTATTAATATGTACACCTATTTGGATCTTTGAAAAGCTTGTTTTTATGAGTCATTTAACATTTTTTTATCGACAACATCGTATATCATTACGAGCAAAGTATCTTGCAGGCTTATTTTTTTAAAGTAATTGTTTTTAGTTATAAAAGGCCACAATATTTATTTTTCTTACCATGGGCCCAAAGTGCAACTGCCGCTTTGCGCCCTCGGGTCACACTTTGCGCCCTTGTAATCACTTTGGGCCCACGGGCAGAAAAGTTTTTTGTACCCTCCGGGCCCAAAGTACTTTTCTGTACTAGGACCCAAAGTGATTTACTGGGCGCAAAGTGTGCCCATGGGCGCTAAATTGCACTTTGCGCCCTCGATAAGAAAAACATTACACGTGACTCGGGTACCAACCTACAACAAGCGCGCCCTTCGTGCGCTCATGTTTGTACTTTGTGCCCTAGTGACGTAATGTACCATTTTTGTTACGTTGTAGCATTATGTGTACAAACTCGAATACTCATTGTTAATATACAATATTGTTCCAATACTACTTTTTTTACATACTGCTACAATTTTCATATGACTTTTTTTTAAATCAATGTAAAATTAAGAAACGTTATTTTGCATTAAATTGTCTTGTTGTTAGCGTGCAAATCTGATAATGCAGATGCAAATGCCGTAGCACAACTCTGTGACAGAAGATCCTCACCAACTCCCAGTGAGAACGGTATTTATTGTTTATGTAACAATCAATACATTATTTCAAAATATAATTAACTTAATCACAAACGATATAGCTCAAAAAGTACCAGATGAATTTAATGTTGGTCAACGTAGTGTACCAGAGGAGAAGGTAATTTAATTTTTATTACAACATTTATGCTAACTTTAATATTTGAATTGTATATAACAATATTAGATGAGTTCTGCTTGAAGCTTACTGAGCAGAGTTTACCCGATATTCACAAGATATTTAGCTGATTTTCACCTGATTATCTATTTTGTTCTGATAGAATATTTAGCGCAATTCTATTATGTAAAAAAGCATCATGCGGCAATGACTGAAACTAAAACCTTAGCCATGTGTCTAACCTCGAACTGCTCCAACGTATCATTAAATTGTTTTATTTTATGTTAAAATTAAATGGATGATATGCATGCATGAGTTAAATTAAGGATGTGGTAAAAGTTTAAGATGGAAAATAAACAAGAATTCAATTAGCCTCAGAAGGAAGCCTCGCTGATAAATTACTTGTTAAACGATGTACAACGATCATTACACTTTGCACAACAGTGCTACTGCATGTATCGAAGTCTTGCAAGCTGACATGATCTCCATTTGTCGTTTCATATTGACCATGATATGTTTTGACGAAACAGTAATTAAATGTACAAAAATCATTAAGTTTAATATTATAAGCAGTATACATACTGAAAGCCATAATTGATTCACTATGAGGATGCCATTAGAGAGGCGGTCTGACATCATTTATCATTTTAACATTAACTCTGATAGAAAAGATTTACCAAAATGCATCTAAGTAGTTAAAATTGAATACACATCATAAGTTAGAATAGCACCATTGATTCTCATAACAAATAAAAGCGTAATCTTAAGATAGGCAGGTGTAAGGTTACTAATTATTCCGATCAGTTACTTAAAAGTCTATATTTATTTTCTCATATAGAGATAAAAGTAAATTATAATTGTACTTTACGGAAATATAATGGAACAGATGCATTGAAAACAAGAATTCAAAAATAAAGTACTACAAAAATAAACTTATAAAATTACAAATACTGCTCAGAATGTTCACCATCATGGTCAAGGCAGCATTGGAGTCTGCGTTCAAAATTGTCCAATGCCCTGTCCACCATTTCTGGTGTAACACTTTCGAACACAGCTCTTATGCAGTCTTCTAGATCTTCCACATCGTTGACTGGATGTCTGTAGACTGCATCTTTTATCATACCCCAGAGGAAGTAATCCAGAGGATTGAGGTCGGGAGAGCGGGGAGGCCAGGTAATAGGACCTGGGAATGTATGGTTATAAGGGTAAGGATAGGATTAGTGATTTCAAAGGATGCAGCACTTATGTCCTGCATAAAATTAGGAAAAATGGAAAAATAAGGATAAAGAATAACTAAAAGTTAAACCTGATTTACATGTGTAGTAAGGGTAAATTGATGATATTGGTAATGATGGAAATGGTTAGGAATCGATGTCTGTCTTTCTTTTTGATATGTGTAGGAATGTTATCGCTCACGAAATACAAAACGATACATAGTCTATCGTATATGTTTTAATGTAGCTTTTTATATTTGGCGAATTTCTGACGAATTCGTATCAAAGTACACTCATGGCAATGGCACGAGAGTGCCGAATTCATGGTAATTCGTTCTAAGTACTGTTAGTTGTGAAAATCATACGTCAATAATTTGCAGCTTATTAATTCTGTGCCGTTGCCTTAACATGCCATGTACTAATGATACCATATATTAATTAACTGAGTATTTCAAGAAGCTTGCTGATGTCAGTACTTGAAAGACACAATATAAGCCACTGTTAGAGAAAAAACAAGCTCTACCCAGTTATGCTGCTTCTCTTTCAAGGTGTGATTAAGTAGGTTTTCACCGGAGATTCTCCCACTGTGCCATGTATGATAAGTATGATAACTGCTAGGTGATTGGTAACTAGGTGCGGTAATACACCCTCACACATAATTGGTGAGTAGGTGGCCCCAGCGAGTAGGCCAGTAGGCCATTAGGCTGTCGTGGTAACCCGGTAAAGAAAAAAAAAAAAAAAGAAAAGAAAAAAGATGGTGTAATATTTTGAATTTGGCAAATAATAGCAATGCTTGTATTAATATGGTTAAGCATATGCTTTGGAAGTTTAAGAAAAAAATATTGATGATATATGATAAATAAATTGATGAATAACCTCCTCTGCCGATCCAACGTCCAGGGAACATCTCGTCAAGGGTATGAATAACAATTCGAGTTGAGAGCGCAGGAGCCCCGTCATGTTGATACCACATGTGCTCTCGCACATTTTGCGGTAAATTTTCCAGCACTTGTGGAAGGCGGTATAACAAGAAAGTGCGGTAGTCAACGGCAGTCAGACGGTCTTCAAATTGATGAGGCCTAATCTATTTTTTGTTTCAATAATGTAATTAGTAGTATACAAAAATTCTTTACAAAACTGATATTGTTATAACGTTGTGTTAGTGGAGATAGATGTACAAATGATAAATTTAGAGAAAGCTTACTACAGTTTATATTTTGCCAAATGTCAGAAATGTGATATGAGACCAAATGATTTGAAAGAAAAGACAATTATAAATTTTTAGTGAGAGTGATAGAACTGCTTTCTAGTATGCAACAACAAATATCTGTAATGTATTGTTATACTTTATTTTTTTCAAAGGTTATATCTCTAAGTATCCTCGTTTACATCCGAAGATATCACAGTTTATCGCTGTTTAAAACTTAATAAACAAGCCATTAGTAGTCTTTACTTTGTCCTTACTCTCCTTTGTACTTCTGAGATTTACTTAATTTTTTTCCTGGGGTCAGTGGACAGTATAAATGATGAATAATTATAGTGAAATTCGAAGATATCGAGAAGGATCTTATAAAGTTGTATTTCAGATCTCAAAACTGGAACAATAACAATACGTATTAAGACAAAAGCCAGAAGTTAGCGGCTTCGTCTGTAAGAGAAATAACTGTGCCAAGTATCCCACTAGCCTACGTTTTCGTGAGATCGCCATGTTGTACCTGTTTTATACACTAATCTCTTACTGTACTAAGTAAGCGTAAATTGTATGATCGATGGTAGATGTGTAGATTCCTCAATAAGAGAATTGCGGCTGTAAGAACACTGACTTCAACGAGTCTTAACTGTATCCAGTTACATCTAGAATCCACAGAAACATTATCAAAGTTAAGCATTAGTAATCAAAGACAGACTACAATCACGAAGTATTCAGTTGAAGTCAACTAATAACTATGTCCTGTTCCATGTAACATGGATTTTAAATATTTGTATATAATGGAGGATCACAGTTAGAACGGAAAAGAGTACGAGCTCAGATTCAGAAGACAAAGTCAATAATCATTATATCTTCAGATTACGGAGGACACAAATAAGTATCAAAATGAAGTTATCAGATACATTACCGGTTGTTGAGCGCCACATGATAATCAGCTGATAATCACCTGATATTTTGGCATGATATTCACCTGATATTCTCCCGATTTCCTCATGATAATCACCTGATTTTCACCTGATGTGTAATTGGTGACAAACAGCAGATTATCAGGTGAAAATCAGCTAAATATCATGTCAATATCTTGTGAATAAAAGGTAAGTTTTGTCTGAAGCTTAGTGAACAGAGTTCACCTGATATTCACATGATATTCAAATGATTTTTAACCGATTTTCACCTGATTATCAGTTGATTCTCGCCAGTTACACATCAGGTGAAAATCGGGTGAATATCAGGTGAATGTCATGCCAAAATGTCAGGTGATTATCAGCTGATTGATTATCATCTGACGCTTAGCAACCGGGTTGGCTTGGATCTAAAAAAAAAGATAGCCTTATGAATCATTCTTATGAATCACATAAACTGTTACTATACAATGATAAGGATCCTGTGAATAAAGATGACCTATTAAATAATTAGCTAACAGTCAGGCTGAATCATAAGCTTCGGTAAATCATGAAGCTTTGTTCGAATGTTAACTAAGGAAAAGCGTAATCTATTCTACCCCTATTTAAAGATATCTTAAACAGGATTCGGATGAACTGCTTAATGAAGTTATCACATAATTAATAAAGTCAACCCATATCTATTACAAAATCACTACTAATGACAATTCAGTAACTATTTGTTTAAAAGTCGGCTTATTTGTCCGCTCAGTCAGTTTTTTGCTATGCAATTATCAGGAAGATATGTGGGGTTACTACAAGTTTATACCACATTTGCTTTGAGCGCAATTCCGAAACAGCGTCCCCACCGAGAAACTTGGGAACAATTGGTCGTACTAGAGACGGACAGCACTGTATGAAATTTCTTCCAGCTGTACTCGCCAGATGGCCAAGTTGCAGAAATCGCTTCTCCGCAAACGTATTGAAACTAATTCATACTGCTATCTGTTACTAGTAGAACCAATCGTTCCCAAGTTGCTTGGGAGGGGGGCGATGTTTCGGAATTGCGTTTAGAGCAAATAATAAGCTCACTCGTATAATTGTAATTTAGATAAACTAAATATGTATAATCATCAAAATTACAATGAATATGTGAAAAGTTATCCATACCACCTGATTCCCAATAATACCAGCCCACTTGTTGGTTGAAAACCTAACTTGGTGGTTGCGAACAGCTACCACATGAGGATTCACTTCAGCCCAACAATGGTTGTTATGGATATTAAAAGTTCCATCTCTACCGAAAGTCGATTCATCTGTGAAGAGAATCCTCTTATGGAAATTCGGATCATCGGCTATACGGTTCAGCATCTCTTGACAAAATGCAATTCTGTAACGGGTTTTCAATATGAAATTGCTGCATGAAACTAAAAAATGTGTTTGAAGTTTCAAACGTTAGAGCCCAACGAAAATGCGAAAAAAAAAATTTTTGTTTTTGTCGTAAATGACCCAATAAACCAACGACAAGAGGTGTATAATACCGTGAAAAAAAAAATATCAACATCCAACCAGTTTAAACACAATTATTAACAATCAGAGTAACATACGTATAAAACAAATCTTAAGCACTATGCCTTTCAGTAACACATGGTGAAAAAAATCCAAAATAAATATTTCTGCGAATCTATGGTTGTAAAAAATAAATTTGGTACTTTATAGGACTAGAAAACATAACCTCAAAGAGTAATAAACTCCTAAAATTAAAAAAAAGTCGGAAAAAAGACGTTCTTATGCTATCTACGTCCAGTAGGGGCTGCAAGTAATGTAAAACATACGGATATCCTTATAAGGCACTAAAACTAATTGCCGTGATTTTTTCAGAATTAGGAAACCTAACCTCACCGTGCAAAATGTCAAGAAATTCAAGAAAATAGCCTATTTTCTGCTATTTTCGGTTATAGTCAGCCATTAGGGGCCCGTACAGAGACTGAATAACTTTTATTACTGTCCATGTATCACATTTAATACTTACAGTCATTTTTAGCTCCCGAAAACATATCCTCGTTTGGTTATGTAATTTTAATGTTAGAAAACAATCGAAAAAAAGGCGTTTTTATGCTACCTACGTCCATTAGGGGCTGCAATTAATGTAAAACGTATGGATATTCTTACCAGGTACTAAAACTAATTGCCCTGATTTTTTTCAGAGTTAGGAAACCTAACCTTACCGTGCAAAATGTCAAGAAATTCAAGAAAATAGTAAAACCTTATTTAAGTTTTACGTTTCTCGACCCAGAAAAAAGTTGAGAATTGAATAGTTGTCACGAACATCACCGGGGAGTCTTTTTCCAAAGCAGAATAAAAGATACTGGTACACTTTTTATATAGCTAAAACTAGCTGACAGACTTAGCTAAGGTACTATATGGAGCGTCCTTCAAAAATTATTTTGAAAACGATGCAAAGAATGAGAACAAGTAGCTTTTTCTGAATCGTTCATACCAAATACCAATCACTACTTTATGTCAGGTACTTCTAACAGTTACAAACAATAATATTCAATGAAAAAACAATCCGAAACGCGCAGAAAACGAAAGTATTCTATTAAAAGATCTCTTATAACTTCCTTCCAGAGTATGGGATTGCCCTGTAAATTACAAAAGCATATCTCTGCGTACCTACCAGCAATATCTTATCAATTTTCCCTCGGCAGAAAAATTAATAATAGTCTTATTCACTGAATAATTACACGAAATCATCCAAAAAATCCAAATATTCGTGAAATTTCGTCTGTAAGTCTTTGTTGTCTCTGTTGTCTTTGTTGTGAGTCATAAGATTAACATAAAACCTGACACAGCTTATCTCTGTTGACCAATCAACAATATTTTATTAGTTTGCCGCAAGAAGAAAAATCCATTATAATTTTATTATATAAATAAATAGACGAAATTTTCGGAAAAATTCAAATTTTTGTGAAATTTTTTCAATAACTTTGTTCTTAAAGCATAGAATTGATGTTAAAACTTAAACAGCTTTTCTTTGTGTCCGTTTTAACGATATCTCATCAATTGGCCGTCAGCAAAAAAATCAATAATAATCGTATAATTTGACCAAATTTTTGAGAAAATATTAATTTTAGCAGAATTTAGTCTGCAACTTTGTTTTAAGGCATAGCATTGATGTATAAATTTACACAGCTCATCTCTATGTACCAACCAATATTATTTTGTGAGTTTTTCGTCTGTAGAAAAATTAATAATATAGTATATTACGTTACGAGGCCGTAAAGTGGCTGATGTACGGCCGCGTGGAGTGTGTCGCCCGAGGCGAAGCCGAGGGCGACATCACGCGGCCGTCCATCAGCCACCTTACGGCCGAGTGACGTATACAATTTTTCGTCATCCCGTATAGGAAAGTTTGTTCAATAGGTTGATTTGGTTAACGCAAGGAAAAATGAATCACTCAGTAAACCGTGCGTTCCTTACAAGCATTGATCCTATACACCGAGGTCCTAATGAAGTGCGAACGAACGAACGATGGATAAACGAACGTGCCCAATAATTGGACTGACCGATCGATCACAAAAAAACATACGCATAATTCAACAGTGAATGCTAGAATACATATTTTTTTGATAGTTCTTCAAAGTACACTAAAAAAGAACTTTCATTAAACGATACTTCATTCTTGGTTTTCCAGTCCATGTATTGAATATGTGCTTTTTCATGTAGAGCGCGAGCCTTTCAAGGTAGCAGTCCAATAACCATGAAAATTTATTCACCATTACCTACAAGCAACTCTAAACTTGAAATAAATTTTATTAAAAAAACATGTAGTGGTTATTTTGATTACACGTACACAAGAGACGAGAAACAGATCATACGGTAAACGATAAGTAAGAGAAGGTAAAAAAATGGGCAACGCTATATTTAATATAGGCGTGAACCGACTTGGCGCAACGATAAAGGCGGATAGCAGAAGGCATTGAAAAAGTGAAAAGACAATGCGCACATGCGTCTGGCCGTCAAAAAATTTACAACTACAATTAACACAACACTTGGCCGCCATATAGACATTTTTTTTTTTTTTTCATTATAGTGCTCTACGTGCGGCTCCTTTAATAAGGGCACTACTATGGGCACTTAGCACTTTGGAGAAGGAAGGGATGAGGGTTGGGAAGGCCACCCATTTACTGGGAGGGGGTAGGGGGAAATTACGCAATTATGCTACGAGGAGGTCGCCTAAACCCTCCTCGAGGAGCATTGCGTGGTGAAAAAGCACATGTGAGAATCACAGAGGTACTTTCCCAAAAAAGTCGCACTGGCTGGGAATCGAACAACGGTCTCCCGCGTGCCAATCCACGACCTAGCCGACTGAGCCACCGCGCGCTCTTTGCCATACATACATAGATGCCAATATTCGTTTATTCGTTACATATCTCATATACGAGTATATAGATAGATAATCAGTGTGCATTTGAGAGCACGGACCTCGTAGAAGCGCCTTGCTCAGTGGACGTAAAGAAATCCAGCGGCCGTACATTTGTCGCTTTACGTCCTACTAAGCGGACGTAAACAACAAACTTTACTGTCGGGGATGACGAAAATTAAATTACATGAATGATTATTTACGGAGTATAATAAGTTTAAAAAGTTGAAATAACATGAATAGCTTTAAGGATTTCCAACTTTTATAAGTGTTTTTTCAAAATAAGATAATACACACGCAAATTATTTGGATATTTTGAAAATAATTTATTCACAACACATCAAGTCCCCCTGTTTTATATTGTAGTTTTTCTTTATTATTACATTTAAATAAACATTTATAATAATTATTAAAAACGTATCCCTTACTTGGACATAAAGCCCCCTTAAGAGTAACCTTAAGAGAGAAAAATATTGTTTGTAAAGAAAATAATGTTGTTGAATATTATCTAGTTGCTCAACTATCAGAATTAAGATTGGGAAAAATTATATCTAATAATGATTGTATGATTCAGTTGTGAATAAGAAAAACAATAACACATGGTACTAACACTTTATATAGACGTAAATTATTGGTATTTCATCCTCTCTGGCCAAGCGGTAAGCGGCTTGCCTGATAATCTGGGGGCTCGAGTTCGTGTCCCATATGAGCCGAATTTTTTTTTTTTTTTTTCTAAAGCTGTTGTTATTTGAGGTAATCATTCTATTAATGTATAAATTATAATCGTTGCACAAAATTTTTTTATTTCTTTTTCTTTCAGAAATCTCACCTGAGATTTCAGATGAGAATTTGGCATGAGATCTCACCTGAGATCTCAGGTGAGAAATCACATGAGATATCAGATGAGATCTCAGGTGAGATTTGTCAGGAGGGAGTAGATATGTATATGTATTTGTATATCTACATATATATTTGAGACGCCATTATGGCTCTACTGCAGCAGCACTGCAGGCAGCAGAGTTTGGGGCCAAACATTAACATTGTGAGCTTGTCCATGTCCATCTAGAACCTTCGGAGCTTAACCTATACAGCTGAGAATTTGTATAACGTGTACAAGTATATAAAATCTTGGAAATAATCTTAAATGTATTTAATTACATACGAGGTTAAATCGATTTAACTAAATAAATCCATGTACAATACAAAACGTTGAGCGAAAAAGACTCATCAGTCATCAGTCATCGTTTGCTTTTGCTTCGCTATGCCCTCAGCTATTCGCTTTGAGCGCAATTCCAAAATTGCGCCCCCACTGAAGACTTTGAAAACGATTGGTCGTCATTACAAAAGGTAAATATTATGAAATCGAGCTTCCAGCTCCATTCACCAGCTGGCCAACCCTCAAATGTCGCTTTTCTACAAGCATATGGAAATCAATTCATAGTACTGTTCTTTTTTAATCACGACCACGATTTCGAAATTGCGCTCAAATCGAATAGCTATGGTCAACATATACCCTCCTTTCTCGTCTCTTCGTAGGCGCACATTCCCTATGCCCCTTCCACGCATCTTCAACATGTGCGCCTATATGCACATTTTCACACGAATCCACTCCTCTCCTCGTGGGCACATAACCATACCATGCGTCTCGAATAAGAAAGAATGTGCGCCGGTTCGGCCGTTTGGTCACGACGGGGTGCTCGAGCCAGTGGAAAAAAGTGGGCACACTCCGTAGCATCGCAGTCAGCAATCTTTTTACTTATCTCTGTGCCTGTATTTGTATCAATATCTTTTGATTAAGTCTATTTATAATTTTCTTGTGTTTTTATTCGTACAGTCACTCTAATATGTTAAAGAGTAGTACCTATATTGTAACTTTTAAAAAAATTCCTCACGTTGTGGTCTGATTCTGTCTACAACCATTTCATACACGGATGACCACCTTAACAATCCTAGAAAATTCCGCATCTCAATAAATATTTGTTAAAAAAAAATTATTACTATTATGTGACGCCATTTTCTTTTTTGCTTTGTTCAAATTAATGCAAGAAAAAAAAAGCTTGTTAAAAACTTTTTTCAGAGAAAAACAGTTTTTATTATGTAAAAAAATAATCATTAATTTGGCCAGCCTGCTTCTTTTCACCTTATGTGTAAATCAAAATTATATGTTAAGATAGCTTATGAAAAAAGAATACAGAAAAAATTGTAGTAAGAAAATTTCCAATAAGTGAAAACAAAAAAATGGTTGTCAAAATTTCGGACAATGTGTAGAAATAAAAAAATCCTTGTAAATGGCATTATTTTACATGTGACTAAAAACTAGTTGTCTTGTAACTTTATTGTATCAAAAGTGACTTCTACATCTCTTTCAATAATTTTTCTCAGTGAATAAGCGTAACACATAAGATAAAAATCTGAGAACTGTTGTGGTATGACTCGTAAACCTTGATAAGAATAAATTTTTCGACGAAGTAGCAACTATATCCTCGGTGATGGTGGTGGCAAATTGGCTCCCTGATAAAAATATCACTGATAAACAAGGTCAAAATGGTTTTCAAGGCCCTGAGGTGCAAAGTCCAATCGGTTCCTGGCTATCAAACTCTCATAAGGAGGTATATATGTTATATTTTTTCCCGTCACACTTTAGGCTGTGGACTGGCCGTTTGAACACTGACCTGTTTAAAAAATATAGATACACGACATAATGCACGATATATCAGCATGGGACATAAAATCTTGGTCAAGTACCCTTCGTGAGTACAAGTAACACGATGCTGAAGAAAAATTTATGCTTTTGTAGCTTACTTGGCTTGGACTCAAGCTATGACATGTGTCCACTTCCCAAGTACGTGTATCGAGTTTACTTAAAATTTTAGTGTGGCAGTGAATTGTTTGTTATTAAAATCTTCAATAACTGATGAGGTAAGCTATTCTCATTACTGCATAAATTTCAGGTGATAGCCTTTTATTCAGGTTTTATATTTTAGGCCAGATTAAATCGAAAGGAGTACAATGAGTTGAAGCAGTCACCATAGTGTGGGTTCCTGGAGATTGTAGAAATGGAGGTGTAACAATGACATATTACACTAGCATCTCCCTCTAGACTAGCTCATACAGTCATACGTTTTGGTATTCGTGTACTACAAAGTATATGGGATCTTGAGGTTTAGAATTTGTTTCAATGCTTAATATCAATGAAGGCAGAATATTGGTAAAAAGTTTATTTCAGTTCAATCACGTTGAAACAGCGATTTGGTCAACTCAAAGCAGAAATTTGCTTGCAAGTACAATGAGTGATAGTACCATTGATCGTGTAGGGTAAGTTTTAAGTTTTGAAAATTTTATTGTCTGTTACGCCACAAACAAATAGTGGACTTGTATTTTTGAGTTTTGAAAATAATATACTGTCGATACAATAAAGCTACGAGACAACGAGCATGTATAACGTTATATTATGACTAATTAGTGGTAGAAAAGTATGATTTTCCAAATTAAAAAAAAAGAAAATGAATTTAAAAAAAAGAATCAAAAAAGAACGAGAAAAAAAAGATCTGCTATGAAGAGCATGCAAAAAAAAATAAATATAAAAATAAAATAAAAGTCATGATGTATCACAGAATGTAAGCATTTGTTAGTGAAGTACGTTATTATTATTACTTCGATAGAAAAAAATATGATTCTACATATATGAGGGGAAAAAAAAAACAAAAAAAAAACAAAAAAAAAAAAAAAAATAAATAAATAAAAAAAAAAAAAAAAAAAAAACAAAGAATATGTATGAAAAAAATTGCTTACAAAGAAAAAAAAAATTTTAAAGCCAACTAGTATACAAAGTTATTACCTTACTTTAATTATTAATATTATTGAAATTAGCCTTTCCATTCTGTACAGGAGCACGCAGGTCCTTCAACACGAGGGCAGTCTGCAAACGTTTGTTACTTGTAATAGATAATAACTATTTAATGTAATTTTAACGAATATTTTATTGTTGTATGAAAAGCTTACAAAACTGCTATGTTTTAATAAAAACCTTTTTTACAATACGATTAACAAAATAACGTTGTCATTTCAGGAAACTAGATCTTTCCTGTTTATATAATCGACTTAGACTTTTTGTAAGTCCTGTTGTTAGCTTTCATTTATGGTTTTAACTGTTCTTCTTAGTTATAAGGTATAATAGCGAATGTAAATTTCATCAGCAAAAATAAAATAATTTTTAGAATAACACATTTCGCTAAAAATTATTCAATCAAACGTGAGAAAAACGTATCTAATTAAATGTTAGTGAAGTATTCATAAAAATATATTATATATTGCCTGAAGATTTTTCCTGTGTAATCCTTCATGCAAAATGTGATCGGCATCAGCTATTTCATGCAGTTCTTATTTTCTACATCATGTATACTTCAATTGTATGACACAAGTCTAAACCAAAAAGTCCAGTTATCAATAGCGCACTGCACTATGTATTTAACAATACTTTGAACTTTGAATCTAGATAAAAATTTGCAAGTTCAGTCTGAACGTGATTTGAATTTTTTTTTGTAAGTGATGGATATGATAAACTAAAGAAAGTAATCAATGACGTAAACAATTAACAAATACGCTTTTCAAATTGAAAAAAAAAATTTTTTTTGGAGCTAACAGCTTCAGACTTCTCAGTTCTGACTTTTTGACCTCTAAACTTCTAGTACACAAAATAATGTCTGTAACTGTGTATAATAATCTAGAATCCATGAATACGTTTTAAAATATCCAATGCGTTTGCTTTGTGAAAAAAACATTATGTTAAATAGCTATTTTCTTTTTTTTTTAATATAAAATTCACTGATGCCTCTACCTCTTGAAAAAAAAAGAGTTAATCAATGGATCAGATTGAAACCAATATACGTTCTTATAAGAATAGTACTAGAATACAGTAAAAACTGAGCCAGTAGAAATAACGTGTTATTTGTAAGCAAACACATAAAGTTTTCAGACTGTTATCGTGCTTGAAAATAACAAACAACGATCAATATATTTTTGTACTGTTCACTGCATAGAGTCTTGTATTATTCGTATTAAATAATACAGAATATCTTTTAACGAATATCGAGATGCGTAAGCTTACCTGCAAATTTAAAATTTCTTCCTTCTTTATAATGACGATAATAATAATGATGATGCAGATGTAAAATCTTCAGCATGCACATATGGAAAACATGTAGATCTTTTGTTCTATCTATTATAGATGAACTTGAAGAACATTATCTTGACAGAGGAAATGGATTTCTACAGAGAAATAGCCAGGACAGCCAGACATTTCCATATACAAGAATGCCAACTGCTCCATCATTATTGCTATTAATCCATCTAGGTGCGTCATAATTTTTCAGGTCAATTTGAGTTAGCTCTACCTGTATCAATGTAATTATTATTTTTTTTAATTTCATAAATTTTTTTTCATTCAATTATACTTCGTAATGAAAAAGCCATATTAAAACTATTATGTTATATACTTTCTTTGCCTTAGCTTGTTCTATTCATATGCTTCTTTTACAATTTTGATGCTGACATAGGACGATTGTAATGTAAAAATTTACAAGACTTGTTACTTCCAGCAATCCTGCAGAGGAAACAAGGCAGATATTCGTGCGGTTTCTTATAGTATATATACACATACTTACAATAACCCCTACAGTAACTGTAGTATGGTACAGTAAATATACGTTAATATACATGTATACATATACCCTGGCCAGGGCCTGGTCATAGCCTGGGGTAAAACTCGTTTCACCGTGTGATAAACTCTAAATCTAAGCCTACGCAGGCCCTGGCGTCGATGTAAGGCTAGCCTAGCCAGGCCCTAGTCTTAGCCTTCGGATCACTTTCTTGTCGGGTTGCTCTCTCCTTGCTGCTATCCTATATTGGGCCCCCAAGGGAAGGGCGCACGGAAACATGGTTTCATTATCGTCCGTGACACGTCCGAAGCCGCACCGTCGGTGTCGGTGCGCCCACCGACGTTTACTTCCATGGCTGTTGACTTGACTCTGTGTGCATGTATGTGTGCTGTAATATGTTATGTTGTTCGCGTTGTCTGTACTTCAACTACTCCAGGCAATTTTTATTTTATTAGAAAATACCGTATTTAATAAAATATTATAAATTTTCCAACTTAACAAAAGTGGGTTAGGTGTGGTATTCCAGATTTCGAGAAAATCAGCTTCTTGTAATACACGGCTATAACCTATAAGAGTCATTATAAATGTTCATACTTGTATTCATTCACTTTTAGTTGGAGTTAATAATAGTTAAAATGTCTATGCGTTACATGTGTTAATAAAGAATTATAAAAAAGGTAAAGTATAAAAAATATAAGTATACTGTGATCCATACTTTTGTAAAAAAAATTTAAAGTAAAGTTAATTCTTTTGTAATTATTAATTAAGAATAAAGTTTACTCAAAAATAACTGATGTGTGCTGTCAAATAAAAATTTATACTTTTACTTCCCCTTTTCAACAGACATTTGTATGCGCCAAAGTTACCCCACAAGGATACCACACTTACCCACCAGTGGAGCAAGTGTGGCAGTTTTTAATGGTTTAAATATTGATTTATAATGACCATAATTATTGTAATATTCAGTAGATAAATCACTGTAATTAATGCATGAGAAAATAATGTGATTATTTTTTTTTTTAGATAGTTACTTTTTTTTTTTTTTATCTTTAAAATTAGCTTACGGTGTCACCGATGCCCAACCTTCCTCTATGAGTTTTGAGAAGCAGCAATTCTTACGTAATTTTTAAACAATTTCGTGAAAATTGCAAAAGTGCATAGGTCTACTTCTAAAAACTAAAAAATATTATCACCAAACGTTGGCGCCACCTAACTCTGACGATAGGCTCTCTACAGTTCAGTGGTAGCATTAATCAATTGAATCCCGATCGAAAAGCTCAAGGGGTCTTAATGTTGGGCCTACATTGGTGACCCAGTTACCTACGTAGGTCCAAACAGGGCAAATACATAGAGGTAGATAGCGCAGTGTAATGAGGCATTATGTGGGGCCAATATTGGCATCCCAATTAACCTATAAAAAACAGGGTTAGAAAAATAAAGAGAGGTATCAAAATAAATTTTAATAATTGATGTTGGCAACGCACATAAGTCTAATTCGTTATGACATTTATTAGCATGATTTATTTCCAAATTACTCACTGTTTTGTATTGAGGTTTGAATCTGAGGGATTCTCGAATATTTTATCGTAAGGTTAACACACAAGAATTGGAAGCGCTGAATTATTAGAAATAATCAATTCATTATAAAACTTCCTATTTATTTTACACTTTTAACATCCTAAATTCTACCAGGCTTACGACTAATATACTAAGCCATATAAATTTACTTAATGCCTGAACGCTGAGTGAGTTTATAGAGAGAATCAAACTGTTGTAATAGAACGAAAACTCCAACAAAAACGATAGAACGCTCGCTGGAATACAATAAGATAGTTACAATTCACAAAACGAAAGTAAAACGAGACACTAGATTGACTATAAAGATCTCGCTTGAGGTGCGCGGGGGGCTCGACGGTCAGAAGCGGACTGACGAGCGCACGTTGTCTCTCGACGAGAGAGCCGCAGCTCTCTTTACAGGCAAGTATAATTGTTTAGAGAGACACGACGAGTTGGACTCTCATGGCGCATATTGATGTCAGCTCAACCTGTAAATACTAAGCATTAAGCGCGCCTTTATTTAAACTCAATACCGAACATTTTCCCCCACCTTTGCTTCGACCAGGGAAGAAGCAAACAATAAATCAAGCAAATTAATGAGCCAAACTGATTGTATTTGGCTCCACTAAAGTAACAAAAAAGACTGAATTAAGTTTTTGTAAACGCAACTAATCAATAGAACTAACAAACTATTTATGATTCTAATCTTTCGCTTTCAATTAATAAAACTAACTTATTAATAGGCCTAATTAGGGTAGTAGCCGAGGTTTTTAATTTTACAATTCTTACTTTTGAATCAGAGCCTAGAAATATTTCAATGATGCGAGCTAAAGGCCAACATCCGGGGGGATTGTTTTCACTACGAATTAGAACTAAATCATTCACCTGAAACGAACGCTTCGGGACTACCCACTTTGACCTTTGTTGCAGTGATGTTAAATACTCTTCTGACCATCTATGCCAAAAACTCTGGTTTAATTGCGATATAAGCTTCCATCTGTGTAAACATGAGATTTTAACATCTGTAAGGTTTACTTCAGGCAATATGGTAACTGGACGCAAATTAATGAGATGAGCAGGAGTTAGGCAATCAAGATCGCGGGGATCACTCGTTAAGGGAGATATAGGGCGCGAATTTAGACATACCTCTATTCTACAAAGTAATGTTGAATACTCTATAAATGTGAAAACCTGCTCACCGACAACTCTCTTCAAATGCTTCTTAGCTGATTTGACAGCTACCTCCCATAAACCCCCCATATGCGGAGCGGCTGGGGCATTGAAATGCCAGTTGGTTTTTAATATCCCTAACTTGTGAATTAGGTCGGCCGATTTGCAAAGTTCAAGCCAATTACTTCTCAGTTTCTTATCAGCGCCAACAAAATTTGTTCCCCTATCACTAAAAAAGTCCGAGCAATGACCTCGTCTCGCTATAAAACGCTGAAAGGCGGCTATAAATCCTTCTGAACTGTAGCCTTCAACTATTTCTAAATGAACAGCGCGAGTGTTCATGCAAACGAAAACAGCCACATAGCCTTTAGTCGTGCCTTTACCCCTGGTTTTAGAAAGTCTGACCATCAGCGGACCGGCGTAATCTACACCTGCCTTAAGAAAGGCTGCGGAAGGTACGACTCGAGCGCTAGGCAGGTCGGCCATAAGCTGACTTGGAGTTACAGCAGAATATCGTTTACAAGTAAAACACTTGGTAGTAACAGAGCGAACACTTTGACGACCACGTATAATCCAATACTCACGACGACAAGTACTTAATGTTAGTTGAGGTCCGCCGTGTAAAGTAATCTTATGAGCTTGTTCTATTATCAATTTGGTGAAATGGTCACTCGAGGCTAGGATCAACGGGTATTTAACATTGAAATCTAACAAAGAATGGCTCAAACGACCCCCAACCCTAATCAAACCATCTTTAAGAAATGGTTTGAACTTAATTAAAGAACTTTTGGATGGTAAACTAACTACTTGCTCACTAGATTCGGATAACAACTTTAACTTTAAAGGGAAATGAGTAGTTTGATGAAGGTAGACCATTAGCAATTTAGAATTCGTGAGTTCAGAAACTGTAAGCGATAAATTTGCACGAGAAACAATAGCATCTACCTCAAGAAACAATAACTGAGTTTTTTTTTCAACACGAGCTAGTAATTTGTAAGAAAATCTTAAACAATATGCAGTCACACGTAATAGTTTATCTAAATTAGAGTATTGATAGTAGAGATCCCAAGTAGAAGTTGATTGAGTTTGCTGGTGACTAACGGTATGAACCGATTTATCAGTTGAAACTGTCAACGGAGTTTGAAAGTCGCGATACTCGGGATAAAGCTTGTGTAGTAAACTAGGACCACAGAACCATTCCAAATCTACGCTCAACTGAGATGGCAAGACACCTCGAGAGGCAATGTCTGCTGGATTTAATTTACCCGATACGTGATGCCAGTAAGCATTTGGAACTAACTGATAAATGTCACTACAACGATTAGCTATGAAAGTAGGCCATTTGGAGGGTTGAGCGTGTAACCAATACAAAACATCTTTGGAGTCTGACCATAAATGAATAGAATCGATGCATAGTTTTGAACTAAGACTAAATAGGTGGGTAATTTTGGCTAATAGTTGAGCAGCGCAGAGTTCGAGCCACGGAATACTTAGAACTTTTAGTGGAGTTACTTTCGTCTTGGCTAACTGGAGCGACACGCTAACTTGATCTCCTTGAACCATACGAGTGTACAAGACGGCAGCGTAAGCTGCTTTTGAGGCATCAGCATAACCATGTAACTCAATCGAATTAACTGGTGGATTGAAACTATTTCATCTAGGTATGCTAATGTTATTCAGTTCTAGAAATTGCGACAACCAAGGTAATCATTTATCCGTTATTTCCTTTGGAACTGGAGAGTCCCAATCTATTTTGACTAACAATAACAATTGTAAAAGAATTTTGGCATACACGATTACTGGAGAGAGCCAACCAAGGGGGTCGTATAAACGAGCTATGTAAGAGAGTATAGATCTTTTGGACCATTTATCTTGAACAGGAGGATCGTGTACACGGTAACGAAAATTGTCTTCTAACGGAAACCAAACTATACCTGGCACCTGAACCGATGAATCTACTTCACTTAAGGAAACCGAAGGCGAGTCGGCTAACAATAGAGTGGACACTTCGTGTAAAAGCTTTAAATTATTAGCAGACCACTTATGTAGCGAGAAACCACCAAGAGTAGTAACCTTTATCACTTGGTCTCTTTTGTCTAGAGCCTCCTTCAAAGTATGACCTCCCGAGAGGACGTCATCCATGTAGATTTTGTTACTTAACACCAAAGAAGCCATTGGGTATTCCTCACTATAGTCTATGGCTAACTGTTTCAAGACTCGAGACGCCAAAAGGGTTGAACAAGCTAAACCGTAAGTAACGGTTTTTAACGTGTTAATCTGCATAGGCTCTGAAGACTGAAACCGCCAGCAGATGCACGGAAATTTCCTATCTGATTCATTTATCCAGATCTGGCGGAACATTTACTCAATATCTGAATTAAATGCGAATTCGTAATTTCGCCAAGAAGAAATAAGCTCAGGAAGACAAGGTAACAGATTAGGGCCTGCATGAAGCAATTCGTTAAGTGAAGTACCTCCAGGAGTCTTGGCAGAGCCATTGAAGACTGTTCGAAGTTTAGTGGTGGTACTCGATATCTTAATAACATCGTGATGCGGCATGAACCAACACTCTTTGACTAAAGCATCATCCAATGTAGACATGTGATCTAGATCTCGATATTCCTGCATAAAATTTATGTACAAAGTAGATAAGTCGGGATATCGGTGAAATCTACGTTTTAAATTAGCCATCATTGACAACGATAAAAACCTAGAATCCTCGCGAGACTTTTGATAACTGTTAGGATCAACTCTGAAGGGTAATCTGACCACATAGCGACCAGATTCATCTCGGTAGTGCGTGTGCGCGAAGTAGTCTTCGCAAGCTCGCTCATCGGCGGTGACCTTCTGAGTAGGACTGCTAGAGAGCTCTTCTACTTCCCAAAAGCGCTGAAGCAGCGGTAACACTTGAGAATCATCGTAACAGTGAAGCGAGAATTGAGAACTAGAAGAAGGCTTAGCAGAACCAATAGAGGCAGACAGAATCCAACCAAGTAGAGTACGCGACGCTATGGGCTCATTGGCATTACCCTTTCTAAGGCCTTCTTCTACAATTTGAGCATGAACTGCAGCTCCAAAAATGATATCAATTTTATCTGAACTTGTATATTGAGGATCGGCTAATTCAAGATCGTCTAAATAGTTTAAATTTGATTTAAATCGACTAGCAGGAGGCTGATATAACGAAACCTGTGGCAATACTTTCGCTTCGACTAACAACTGGAATTGCGAGGGGAACCTAGGTCGAACATTAAAACTAACTATACCTTTAGCAACTCCAACTAAAGTACCACCTGTTCCCGAGATGGGAATACTCGAGTGTTGACGCTTTAGCCTTAGAATATCACAGAGCGAATCAGTTATGATAGAACACTGCGAGCATTGATCTATAAGAGCTCTAACTAACAAACATACACCAGTAGGTCCAGTGACGTAAACTCGAGCAGTAGCCAGTAATACACCAAGACCACGAGAAACAGACGAATCAGTATGATGAGAAGTCTGCTCAGAGTCACTACCTTTAGAGTAATTGGCTTTGCTAGAATTTAAGTGAGTATCATGAGGCTCTTGACTCTGAACAGGCTTTGGAATATGTAAGAGGGTATGATGCCTTCTCTTACAATTAAGACAACTATACTTGGACTTGCAATCCTTCAACTGATGATGACCTAAACAATTAAAACACAATCTATCTTTGACTACTAACTCCTTTCGAGCATCAACCTCCATTCTTTTGAAACGTTCACACTTAGAAAGAGTATGATCACCTTTACACTCTGAACATACCAGGACATTCTTAACTACTCCCTGACTATCAGCTGAATCGGAAACATTGGACTGATGAGAGACAGAAGCAGATGCCTTCGGAACAGGTTTCGAAAGTGGTGGCTTAGGGTTTGAACTAACTGTTTCACACGATTCAAGAGTTATGATTTGTGAAGAGATAAATTACCGTAATTGGATTAGAGTGGGTGGTTGAGTGCTACTACCTAGGAATTTACTCCAATCTTTATTGGTTGTGATGTCAAACTTACTAACTGTTAGAGCAATATAGAGATCCCCTGTGCCTAAATCACGGTCTAATGCATTTAATGAATAGATTGTGCTAATCATCTCCTTACTAATGCGTTTTAATTCTAAGCAGGAGTCCGACTTCATGGGTTTACAAGTTATCAAACGATTTAAGTAGTTAGTTACAAGGCGACGCTGACTATCATAATAATCAAGTAGAGTTTGCCAAGCTAATGGATATTGATCCTCTGCCAAAGGAACAGATTTAATTATATCGAAAGCGTCACCACTCAAATGAACTCGCAGCTGGTGGTACTTGATAATGTTGTCGATATCAATTTTTCTATGCACAAGAGAGCGAAATGTATCACGGAAATTTTCCCATTTGGAATATTTTCCTGTAAAATTCGGTAGTTCTATACGCGTCAAGTAAGAATTGCTAGTAGGCTGAGCAGCGGGTGTTGGTAATGGGGCTGGCGGTAATGGATCTTGAGCACTAGCTCTCCTAATAAACTCTAAAAAGTCCCCTTTTACCGAATAATATAAGTCATCTGCCTTATCCGGTAACTCAGTAGAAAAATACAAATGATTTTCATCTAACGTAGTAAGCGACATTATCTGATCATGGATTTCGCCAAAACGCGCTATGAACTTATCTAGTGCTTCAAGGCATGCTTCAGCTCTTCCTCTGGTCATTTTTTCGGAACCGGATTTTTTAAAGTTCTCATAATAACTGCCCATCTTATTAATTATCTTAGTTTGAATTTGGTACAAGGCTTCCATCTTTACTTCCCTACTTAAGTGACCAGAGAAACAGCAAAACTACGTAGATAATTTGAGATTTGACTTTAAATCGATTGTTACGGAAAGCAACTTAACCTAGAACTGTCACGCGTCTTATCTAGGAATTTAAAATTAACTTAGTGTCTCTAATTTCAATTATGCAGCGGCAGCAAAATGCAGTGATATATGCAGCGTCGTCTTCCAGGCCTGCAGACGAGCAGGTGGAACTTCCTCGGGCCTGCAGAGGAGCAGGCAACGTAGCAGTGGCGTTGTCCTTGTGGGCCTGCTGAGGCAGCAGGCGACGCAGCAGCGTCGTAACGGCAGCGACGTCGTCGGCAGGGCGTGCAGGGGGACGAGCACGCAGCACGTAGTAGCGTGGACGACGTTGAGGGGCCGGCAGAAGCAGGCGGTCACGTAGCACGTGGCGGTAGCGACGTCGTCGGCAGGGCGTGCAGGGGGACGAGCACGCAGCACGTAGTAGCGTGGACGACGTTGAGGGGCCGGCAGAAGCAGGCGGCCACGTAGCACGTGGCGGCAGCGACGTCGTCGGCAGGGCGTGCAGGGGGACGAGCACGCAGTAGCGTGGATGACGTTGAGGGGCCGGCAGAAGCAGGCGGTCACGTAGCACGTGGCGGCAGCGATGTCGTCGGCAGGGCGTGCAGGGGGACGAGCACGCAGCACGTAGTAGCGTGGACGACGTAGAGGGGCCGGCAGAAGCAGGCGGTCACGTAGCACTTTGCGGTAGCGACAGAGTCGTTGAGATCAAGAAGCGCCTGCACAGACAGAAAGAAATAAGCCTTGCACTTACTACTTACTTTTTTAGAACGAAGTTCTTTATGTCAAGTTACTCGGGGGGCTGGAATTATAAAACCGACAGATTCTTTTTTTTTGAATCAGAAATCTCTTCCTCTCAAGTTTTTCCCCTCATCCCGACCCCCCACACCAAGTGTTCTCTACACACTTCTCCTTTCCTCACTATATATGTAAATCTGTCAACCGTGCCGTGTGACTCTTCTGCACCACACCTTTACCCACCATTCCCTCTCACACTCCCAAGCAATTAATTTTTTAACAAATTTTAATTTTATTTCCCCACAGTAATTTTTCTTTGACTTTGAATTTTTTTTTCTTTTACAATTCTTAAAAAAAAAAAAAAAAAAACATTTTCCAATAAAGATTTGAACCCTCGACCTTCTGCATGTAAGTCCTGTACCTTACCCACTCTGCTACGAGCGCTGCCGATTATAGAAGTCGGTTTCTTGTACTTATCGTGTGATTCGTAACTATAACATTCCATTTTTAAATGTATTCACTGATACTACATTAAATTATGAATTTGTTTTATACATTGTGTATTTGTTTTTTAAATAATACATCTAAAAAAAAAAAAAAAAAAAAAAAATTTAATCAGCATAAATATGGTTATGTAGATTAAATATAATAAGGCGCGTTATTACACATTAAATATTTGTATTTTCATTAAACCTGAGGTTTTTTAGGCATTACAGTAATGCTAATAATTACTGTTATAAATGAAAAAAAGTAATGAAATTAAATATGAAAAAAAAAGAAACGAAATATGAAAAAATGAAATATGAAAAAAATAATAATAAAATTAAATGAAATTTGAACAAATAAAATAATGTATGAAAAAATAATGAAATAAAACATAAAAAAAGAAATGAAATAAAGGAAATACAAAAGAATGAATATAAATAGAAAAATATAAAAAAAAAAAATAAAGGAAATACAAAAGAATGAAAAAAAAGTAATAAAATTAAATATGAAAAAAAAAGAATGATATATGAAAAAAAAGGAAATGAAAAAAAAAAGATCAAATATGAAAATAAGAAAGAAATTAAATAAAGGAAATACAAAAAAATGAAAAAAATGTAATAAAATGAAATATGAAAAAAAATAAAACAAGAAATGAAAAAATAAAAAAATAAAACAAGAAATAAAAAAATAAATAAATAAAACAAGACATAAAGAAAAAAAAAAGCAAAAAATAAAAAATAAAAAACAACAACAAACCAGGGGGACTAAATGGGTCATGGGACCCACGGTAAAAGTTGTGAGTACTGAACTTTTTTTTTTTTTTTTTTTTTTTTTCGTTTTTCAAGTTTTTGTTTAGTGAACTACATGAATGCAGTATTAACGTTTATAGAGCTTGGTTCTTTCAATGGGTCTGGCAACCCCCTTGTTACCTGAGAAATTGTGTTTTTATACTCGTCGTGTTTAAAGAACTTCGTTCTTACCGTGGGTCCCATGACCCATTTATCCCCCCTGGTTTGTTGTTGTTTTTTTTTTTATTTTTTGTTTTTTTTTTTCTTTATTTTTTTTTTTTTTAACAAGGCCAGCCCAGTGTGGCCCTGCCGTCCGTCCGTCCGTCGAGCTCAAAGTACTCAAAGGGGGGGGGCATCTTTCTCTTTTAGCGAGAAGAGACGGTGCACACTGAACTTTAACTGCTGGCGCAAAATGGCCGAAGGCTTTGTGCGAGCCACGCGCAATGTGTGTGTGTGCGTGAGAGAACAACACCTACGAAAAGGAGAAGAGAGAAGTCGAGCGCGGCAATCAAGATGGCTGTATTTCTTATAGCCGCGTGCTTAATGGCGATACGCGTTCTCGTCCACTACACACTCACTCGCGTCAGGTCCCTGTTCGAGCGCCAAATGTTTTGTAATAAGGTTCGAATCTGAGGGATTCTCGAATATTTTATCGTAAGGTTAACACACAAGAATTGGAAGTGCTGAATTAATAGAAATAATCAATTTATTATAAAACTTCCTATTTATTTTACACTCTTAACATCCTAAATTCTACCAGGCTTACGACTAATATACTAAGCCATATAAATTTACTTAATGCCTGAACGCTGAGTGAGTTTATAGAGAGAATCAAACTGTTGTAATAGAACGAAAACTCCAACAAAAACGATAGAACGCTCGCTGGAATACAATAAGATAGTTACAATTCACAAAACAAAAGTAAAACGAAACACTAGATTGACTATAGAGATCTCGCTTAAGGTGCGCGGGGGGCTCGACGGTCAGAAGCGGACTGACAAGCGCGCGTTGTCTCTCGACGACAGAGCCGCAGCTCTCTTTACAGACAAGTCTAATTGGTCAGAGAGACACAACGAGTTGGACTCTCATTGGCGCATATTGATGTCAGCTCAACCTGTAAATACTAAGCATTAAGCGTGCCTATATTTAAACTCAATACCGAACACTCACGTTGTTAAATACTCCCACTTCATTGATTTATTCACCTTCCGAATTTTATTCACTCACAAACTCTTTTAAAATTCAACAACAATCAACGCTATTCTTTGTCACTCGTAGTAATTTATTAAAATAATAAAACTTGAGTAAATCTTTGTATTTACTACTTAATATGAGTAATTACTGCTTCACTAATACACACGTACAATATGCAATATACACAGTTATACAGCTGTCCCTGAATATATATATATATATATATATATATATACCTCTGCGCTCTGAAATCTTTCGATGCGTACAAGAAAAAGCAAGGTTGACGATAACTTTCTTGTCCCCAGTTAGCACCCTCCCAGAGCCCCATTACATTCCTAGCTTGGTACCACCTAGGCAACTCACATAAGCCCCAGCTAACTAGCGTGGGAGCCCTGCTAACTTTTTAAACGGGGAATGTTCAGAAGCTACTTTTAAAACCAAAAAAATATTATCACACCCAGCCCAGTCCAAAAAATGTAAGTTGAACAGTAATAATTAATGACGGATGGAGGACCAAATTATGTTATATTATTAACATTAAATTATGCATTGAAACGCTTAAAAATTACTCACTTGCTTAAGTGTAAACTCAAGTTGAATTCCAATGTGAATGTGGAGGTCATTTCATACACCGATCGCAGCATAATTAAGTATAAATTCTAAAACCGAATGTTAGTACCATCAAGTTTTTAAATAATAGCAACTACTTTCCTATAATTTGCGCAGTTACGTGCATCAAGCAAATCATTTTGATTTTGAATTATTAGAAATCTGATGATGTTCTGTTTATTTTCCGATATGTACAACCTCTTTAAGTTTTTTATCAATGAAAGCAACTAAAAAATTGCAATGATATCCAAATATCAACTTACGAATGTCAGTTTTATCATACATCCTCAAGTGCGAAGAAGTTTAATCATAGAAAATTTAAAATTGATTAAAAAATTATGTGAATATGTTGTTGATAAAGAAATCTATGATAAGGGGAGAATAAATAGGGTGGGTAGAAATAAAGAAGAAATACACGTTAATAATTTATAAATAATCAGTGCCATATTTGCTGTATATTGACAGTATTTAATAATGAACGTACCATTTATTTTATCTTTTTTATTTTTCATTATATTGATTAATAATTTATCTTCAGTAAAGTCAGGAACAGGACATTAAAGACCAAAATATAGTCTTTTGAAAATATCATCATCTACAATATCAAATGTATCACAAGATTAGAAAAACATAATAAAAAACGTCAACCATTACAAACCAATTCAAAGTTGGTTACTTCAACACACGTAAGGTTGTAATTTCTGTAGGGCTTATTACAGGTTCCAACGTGTAGACTTTTATAAGAGAGTTGAATCGACACTTATGTAGTGATAAAGAAAAAAAGAAACACGTTAAAACGTGTACTAACGTGTATTGAAACATCAACTTTGGTAATATAGTAGATATAAATTATACCGATAACGGTCCACTCATTTTTTTTTCTATATCCTGGATTTCTAGCACCAGGTAACATTTCACCTCTTAAAAGTAATGCGTTCAGACCCATTTTTTACATTTACGTTAACGGCAAAATTTGCATTTGACTTTTATATTTACGTTTATTCGGCAAGACTGAGATCCTTTGCATTTAAATTGCTTTGTAATAAATATTAAAACGTTAAGAACCTGTCAAGTTTATTTTTTCCCACAGTTCAGTTAAATTGTTTTCAAAGTTAAATTACGCTTCCAATGCACACAATATAAACTGAAGGTTAGATAGAACAAACAGCCTAGGTTGTTAAACTGTTTGAGTTCAACCTCATCTGTGAGGTATAACAGTTCTGAGCTCGACTTTATACAGGCAGAAGATTGCACTGTATACGTTCAATACAGCATTGAACGGCGATGCGTCAATCGTTGGCGCCACCTAACTCTGACGGTAGGCTCTCTACAGTTTATTGGTAGCATTGATTAATTGAATTCCGATCGTAAAGCTCAAGGGGTCTTAATGTTGGGCCTACATTGGTGACCCAGTTACCTACGTAGGTCCAAACAGGGCAAATACATAGACGTAGATAGCGCAGTGTAATGAGGCATTATGTGGGGCCAATATTGGCATCCCAATTAACCTATAAAAAACAGGGTTAGAAAAATAAAGGGAGGTATGAAAATAAAATTTAATAATCAACGTAGGCGACGCACATAAGTCTTATTCGTTATGACATTCATTAGCATAATTTATTTGAAAATTACTCTCATTGTTAAGTACTCCCACTTCATTGATTATTCCACGCTTCAAAATTTTATTTACTCACAAACTCTTTTTAAATTTAACAACAATAAACGCTATTTCTTGTCTCTCGTAGTTATTTATTAAACTTGAGTAAATCTTCGTATTTAATACCTAACATGAGTAATTACTGCTTTACTAATACACGCATACAATATGCAAAATACACATTTATACAGCTGTCCCCGAATATATATATATACGTGTACCTCTCCGCTCCAAAATCTTTCGATGCGTACAAGGAAAAGCTAGGTAGACGATAACTTTCTTGTCCCCAGTTAGAACCCACCCAGAGCCCTATTACATTCCTAGCTTGGTACCACCTAGGCAACTCACATGGGCCCCAGCTCACTAGCGTGGGAGCCCTGCTTTTTTTCCGATCGGGAAACGTTCAGAAGCCAAAGAGGGGGAGCGCACGAGCTTGAGTCATGGGACTATTTTGGCACATTAGAAAGGTTCGGCTTCTTTGTATACATAGGTATACATTAAGCGTTGAAACTGCTCGAGCCCTTCTAATATGCCGAAATGGTCCTATGACTCAAGCTCGTGCGCTCCCCCTCTTTGGCTTCTGAACGTTCAAAATTATTACTGAACTGTAGAGAGCCTACCGTCAGAGTTAGGTGGCGCCAACGATTGACGCGTTTCCATTTAATGCTCTATTGAACGCATACAGTACAATTTCCTGCCTGTGTAAAGTCGAGCTCAGAACTGCTATACCTCAAAGATGTAGTTGAACTCAAACAGTCCAATCTCCTAGGCTGCTTAAGTACAAAATTTTTTTCTGTGTAAGGTTATTTTCATCAAGTTGACACCTAGTTCTCAGAATATACATATTGAAGAAAACGGGGAAAATAAATTGTAGATCTTTTTCACAAACTAGGAGTTTGTTCATCTTATGATACTGTGCAGTTGTATGAATCGTCAATAGTAAAGAATCCTCCGAAAAAAAAATATCTTACAAGATGCCTTTGGGCAGTTGATATATAATTATATGGATCACAATGGATATACTTTATACGGGCATAAAACGAAATTCCGATCATACTTTCGGGAAGTTTTAATTCACATACATTAAATAATTTTTACTTTCAATCGACAAAAGCCATGACATTTGGTAATCCTCTGGTAATGCCCCATATTATAAGGCATGTCTATGGTGTAAAACATTTAAAATTCCAAGTGTATTAAGCTGGAAGAGATTCATGAAACTTCTATCTTACGATATCGAATATCAAAAATCTTCGGGGATGTATCAATTCTCTATTAACCTGCCTACATCTGACTTAAAAACGATTAATACAGCACTCTATTTTGCTGCGGAGGAATATCAAAAATTAAACCTAAAAACATGCTTTGTTACCTTCGATTAACCTCTTTACTATAAAGCGTGGAACATCGTAGATGAAGGGCAAAGCAATAAATAAAAAAATGTTTGAGTACGTTCAGGTGGATTCTATATATTGATGTCATACTTTCAATTCATTGGCTTTACCAGGATTGGTTCTGGCTTACAAGAACTCTGGTCTACAATTTATACCCTTCAGTCTGTGAAAGACCTTATGTCTGGACATGCTTTTGCTCGCACACTCAGAGCTCATATTTTAACTTTTACTACTATCGGTATGTATACATGCAAAAATATTGCTTCCACTGATTTTGATATTAAACATTTTTTTTAAATTTTTGAAATATTTTGGAATAAAACACGCGTTGAAAGTTCAAAAGGATTTGCCGATTTGAATACCTACATAGAAGATTTATGAGCAACGATCGCAAAGTGCAATAGAGATGAGACCGTGCAACGTTTAACGAATTTAGTAATTCTAAAAATTAATAGTTTAGAACAAGAAGGGCTAACCTTTAAATTGTGAATTCAGTATTTCAAACTCGTCACAATAGTTTTACAATTTTTTGAAGCAGAGCGCTTAGGTGATTTCAAACTGCATCTAAAAACTGTTTGGGCAATGCTGCCGCGTTTGCATGCGACCGGACACTTTCCGCATACTATATGTGCCCAAATATGTCTACAAGACGCCAAAAAATTTGAAGAAGTATTACCATTAAGTAAATTTTATGTGTACAAATATCGTGGATATTTTACTATTAGAAGAACAAAGAAGCCTTGCTCAATGGTGTGATTGGACATGACAATTGAGACTTCACTCAACAAATTTTTTGGTGTTGATTTGAAGCGTAGAAGAGGTGTAGCGCCAAGCGTCGTGTTCCGCTACCTATCAGCTATGCCATCTGCATTTTTAGTAATGGAACACCTAAAAAATTTTAGTGAAATAACATCGAAGTTAAATGAACAACGCGTAGATTTAAATAGTTGCAGAAGAATCCGGGATTTCGTAGATATTAATAAATTACTTGCATGGCTAGACGATCATCAACCCTTTGCACGTTGTGCTGATTTAAAATCACTAAGTACTGGTCTTATTGGTGATTCAAGAATACATTATTGTCATATGGCGGTAGATAAAGGCTTGTAGAGTACGGAGAAAAAATGATTGGTAAAAAAATTAATCAAGTATCATTGTTTTGAATTAACAACGTTGAACCGTTATCGGCCATGAAGAATACTAGCTACTTGAGCGATTTATCCACATTTACAGTCAATACAAATTTACTGTTTTGAAGAATATGAACAGTATTTGGCGTTCAGGTTCAAGTGAGTAAACAAAAAGCATTTTTGTATGAATTAGCGCTATATTTATTAACATTATTTGATATTGATGGATTAATGAGAAAAACAGCAAAATCAGAGTTGTATAAAATAATGTCACCCTCTTTGTGTTCACCATCTGTTTTACAGAGATAAAAGTACGTTACGTAATGTACGTAGTGGATGGGGGATGGCTATCACACAAAATTGTTCGGCCTCACAGCGTAGAATATAAACAAATATTGTCATCTTACCTGGAATATATTATCTGCATTAACTGTGGCTCAGATTGTGTAGTAGTTTTTGATGCATACAGCAAAACACACATTGGCACTAAATGTTATAAGAAGTTCGTTTAAAAGTACTTCGTTTCTCTTTTGGCTGGTCATCATTTTTTCTGATTTGATCTTTATTTTTAGATACTGTCGAATGAAAGAACGTTGGCTAATCTGAAAATAAACGAGACGTCTTCAGTTATTATAAGTCAGCAAAAAGTTCTATCTAATGTTGAAAATAAATATCGGTTTGTCGAGTTGCTAGGAAAATTTTTGAAAAACAACAATATGTAGCGTACATATTGCAGTAGAAGATGTTGCCTGCTTAACTATAAAAACAGCAATAGATATACCAGTACATTTAACAAAATCTGTAGCACTAGTCGGTAACGATGTAGATTTCTTAGTTCTGCTGATCGCTTTAATCCCTTCCGATATCAATGTGTATTTTGATAAAATTATACCTAAAGTAAAAGGGAATACTGATACCTAGCACAAGAGAACGCTAAGAACAAACTTTTTATCTTGTTCGTTCATGCTTTTTCTAGCTTAGATACAACTAGTTCCTTGTTGAATAAAGGAAAAAAAAGTAACTGCAATTTTTCAAAAAAACTCAGAATTAATAAACTCTTGCCGTATTTTTTCGAAATTAGGAGAAGAGTTCTTCAAACAAAAATGGTAAAAATCCTTTAATCCAACTCAGAAAATGTTGCAAGAAAAATTGTTCGATGAATTGTGTGAGGCCACGGAAAAAGTACTTTTTTATCAGTGTGATTCGAATCATAAAATCAGCAGCTCTAATGTAAACTTATTAAGATATGAAATATTCTGTAAATTAATCAATGTATCAAAAAAACAAGTATCGTTAGTTACGCTTACCCCAACGAAAGATGCTTTCAAAGAACACGTCAAACGATTGTATCTCCAAATTCAAGCTTGGTTAGGTAATTCTTTAGAAGAAACAGATTGGGGCTGGAAAAAACCAAAATCACTATTGTTCCCTGTAATGACGACCACCCGACCTGTACCGGAAGACTATAATGTCAGGTACATACTAGTGCCTAAATTTTTTTAAAATTAATTTGAACATTGTTCCTAGATAATAATTCTGTACATTGATTTTTACTTGATTTCCTGCTTATGCCAGTTTGGTTGTGAAACTAGAAATTATACTTGTAAAAGAACTAGGCAGTTATGTACTTGATTCTGCAAATATTGTAATGATGATAGCTGTGAAAACGCTTCAAAATTTTGATGAAACAAACATTCATAAAGATGATGCTGACGGCTTAAATGATAATTAAAATTCTCACGAACTCAGTACAATTCAGGAAGAAAAGGATACCAATGAAATTAATGAAGACATGAATGATGTGAGTAGTAAGGGTACTATTTTGCCAGACACTTTCATAGATATATGTCATATGGCTGGCATATATATATATATATATATATATATATATATATATATATATATTCCTATATTATATGGTTATTTTGGTGGGACATTCCACACAACCCTTCCACAGTTCCCCTACAGTCCCCCATTCACCCCTCATCGCCCCCCCACAAAATAAGGTAAAAACTTGTCATTTTTTCCCTCATTGTGACATATCGCAGTTTTTTCCGAAACCCCTACTGCCCCCCAAAGCCCTCCCACAGCCCCCCGAGCATTTTTTCATGACTCCCTCCAGCCCCCACCGTCTGCCACACTTCTTTTGGAGACCATGGATCACATCGTAATTATCATGTTTCTTGGACCTTGATGTGTATACAGACGTGTATGTGTCGTATGTGGATAAGTCTATTATTTTTAATCTGCTTCAATGTTGAATTACTTTAGGACAAAACTGTCTTATCGCCACGATTTATCTCATCGTCAAGATAAATTTAAAGTAATAATTGAGTTATAGGGGGTCATTGCGCAAAGCATCATTATTATTATATATTGAATTATAAAGTAACTGTTATATTATATAGTTGACTGTGTGGAAAATTCCAAGCAACGTTCCACTATATAAAACCATTTATATTGGAGTTTTAAGATCATTAAGTTGTTTATGTTTTACTCAGAGTCTTTTAAAAAAATATTATATTTTAGTATGTCATAAAAATAATATGTCATATGTATTTTTGTACCGTAAAAATCTTTATTTGTGAAGAATGTTAACTAATAAGAACATATTTTGTTTCTAACAATATATTTTGTTTTCATCAATTTTTTCACACCACCCAGGAGGTAAATAGATGGAATTTATACATACAAATAATTCATAACCATTTCATTTATAAAACTCGATACGACCAAAAATCAATTTATATTAATTGGATTTCCATTTTTTTGTAAGTATAAAGTTCTTGGTGCGTTAAGCTTTTTTTTTGTTAGCATTTATGATAAACTAAATGTAAAATTTTTATGTGTATGTATTATATTATTTATTATACGAATGAATAATACCAATACATACAAAAATTTAAATTACGTTTAGTTTATCATTAATACAAACCGTGGAAGTTTCGCATTAAGATGACTTATTTTATGTGTCAACTTATAAAGCCTTATCAAACCACGAAGACTTAGGTCTATTTCTATTTTGTTCTAAATCAATATTAAAATTGGTACAATTGGTACAACATAATATAAATTTATGGGATGTATTATTAAGCAATAAATTTTGTCCATTCATATAGGAATATAAAAATCATGTTGTTATTATTAGATACATTATTACTTATAATCAAAAACTTCTTTTCAAACTACATTTCCAATATCTAAAATGTTTTCTCTATCGATTTGAATGAAAATTCCATTTTCATTTTTGCATCTCGATAAAGCCACGTATAATCGACCATAAGAAAAAAGAGATTTTTTCAAGTATAATCCTACATTATTAAAACTTTGACCTTGATACTTGTTTATAGTCATAGTAAATGCTACAACTAATGGGAATTGTTTTCTATATAAAATAAAGGGTAATGATGAAGTATTTTCAGTATTTAATGTAATTTAAGAAATAAAAACTTTATATTCAATTTCTTCTCCCGTAACTATTTTGCCTTCTATGTTATACTTCAACAATTTAGTAATTCGCAATCGTGTACCGTTACATAATCCGCTTGATATACTCAAATTTTGAGTTAACATTACCATTGTATCTGTTTTAAATTAAAGTTTATGAGGTGGTTAGCCTTCACGAAAATTAACTATAACGTGAACATTGAATAAATCTGAGAAGCTTTTAATTTCAATACTTGAACCATAAGTCCCATTTTTTGACATTGTGTTAATATATTTATCACTACTTTTCACATTTTGATAATAATCGTTTCTGACTATAAATTCATAATAATTTTGCCATTTATTTACAACATTATTTATAACTTAAAAACGAGCTGTCATGTGGGAATTTTCGTCACTATACGGAAAATTAGGAAAAGTTCTGAATAAACAATTTTCGTCCCCTTTCACGCTAAATTTTAAACTGTTTTTTTTTTTTAATTTATACATTACTTAGTTTGATTTTAAATTGAATTTTAATAGTACAAAGTACAAACGATTTTTCCAATTTACAGTGTGGAATACTGAGAAGAAATTATTTTCATATTTCTCATTGAATCTAAAAATGAAAAATTTTTTTTAACCACTTACATCAGTTGATAAAATGTAGAATGCATAGTAGTAACAAAAATAATATGACGTATATGTTATATAAAATTTAAATAATTTATATGTGATTAAAATAATTGAAATTTTTCGTTGTTAAGAATTTAATCAATAAAAAAATAATGTATACCTTTTTTCTCTAAACATAATGGAGAGTTCTAAGAAAAACTCTTAACGTACCACAATAGTACCTTCTGAGTAGTGTGGAATTTACTGATTAATGTATAACTAATGCTTTACGATGTAGATCAATAACTCTTTTTCCTCACGAAATTCTGGGCACCAACCTCTCCCCACTAACAGATGAAATTTAAAGACTCTCCTTTTAAGTTTGAACAGTAGGGAGTTGGAGCGCGGAGTGCGCAGGGGGGCGAAGACCCACTAGTACACACACACACACACACATATATATATATATATTCGGGGACAGCTGTATAACTGTGCGTATTGCATATTGTATGTGTGTATTAGTCAAGCAGTAATTACTCATATTAAGTATTAAATACGAAGTTTTACTCAAGTTTCATTATTTGAATAAATTACTACGAATGACAAAGAACAGCGTTTATAGTTGTTAAAAAGAGTTCGTAAGTAAATAAAATTTGGAACTGTGAAATAATCAATGAAGTGGGAGTATTTAACAATAAGAGTAATTTGCAAATAAATTATGCTAATGAATGTCATAACGAATTAGACTTATGTGCGTCACCTACATTAATTTTTAAATTTTATGTTCATACCTCTATTTTTTTTTCTAACCCTGTTTTTTTATAGGTTATTTGAGATGACAATATTGGCCCCACATAATGCCCCATTACTTTGCACTATCTCCCTCTATGTATTTGCCCTGTTTAGACCTACATAGGTAACTGGGTAACCAATGTAGGCCCAACATGAAGACCCCTTAAGCTTTCCGATCGGGATTCAGTTGATCAATGCTACCACTGAACTGTAGAGAGCCTACCGTCAGAGCTAGGTGGCGCCAAAGATTGACGCGTCGCCGTTTAATGCTGTATCAAACGCATACAGTGCAATCTTCTGCTTGTATAAAGTCGAGCTCAGAACTGTTATACCTCACAGATGAGGTTGAACTCAAACAGTTTAATCACCTAGGCTGTTCGTTCTATCTTACCTTCAGTTTGTATTGTACGCATTGGAAGCGTTATTGAACTTTAAAAACAATATAATCGAACTGTGGGAAAAAATAAACTTGAAAGGTTTTTAACGTAAATATAAAAGTCAAATGCAAATTTTGCTGTTTACGTAAATGTAAAGTAATGGGTATAAACGCATTCCTTATAAGAGGTGAAATGTTACCTGGTAGTAGAAATCCAGGATATAGAAAAAAAATGAGAGGACCATTATCGGTATAACTAATTTCTACTACATTACCAAAGTCAACGTTTCGATACACGTAAGTGTACTTTTTAACGGATTTCTTTTTTTTTCTATCGCTACATAAGTTATGATTCAACTTACTTGTAAAAGTCTACACGTTGGAACCTGTAATAAGCTTTACAGAAATCACACCCTTACGTGTGTTGAAGTAACCAACTTGTGATTGGTATGTAATGGTTGATGACTTTTATCATGTTTTTCTAATCTTGTGATACAATTGATATTGTAGATGATGATGTTCTCAAAAGACTATATTTTGGTCTAAAATATTCTGTCACCGACATTGACGAAGATAAATTATTTAAAAATATAATGAAAAAAGAAAAAGATAAAATAAATGGTACGTTCTTTATCAAATACTGTTGATATACAGCAAATATGGCACTGATGATTTATAAATTATTAACGTGTATTAATAAAACTAATTTTAAAGCGTGGAATCACAAATCTATGATTTGTGTCCCGGCAAATTAATATATTACTACCATATTCTACAATCTGACTTGCACGTGTCTTTCACAAGATATAGAAAAATATTCAACTTTAAAATATGTTTGAAATTATCTGTCCCATGTAAGTTGTTTTATTATTTATATGTTGTTCGATCATATTCTCTTAAAGACTCATGTTTTAGACGGAGAAATTCAACGATTAGAGTGGATCGTACCCATTGAAACGTAATCTACAACACATTACCTGATGGACAAAGCGCTTAGGTTAGCTTTCTTATTTCTTTTTCATTTCTCCCCGTCCCATTCGTTCTCCACTTATCATGGATTTATTTATCAACAACATATTCACATAATTTTTTGATCAATTTTAAATTTTCTATGATTAAACTTCTTCGCACTTGAGGATATATGATAAAACTGAAATTCTTAAGTTGATATTTGGATATCATTGCAATTTTTTAGTTACTTCCATTAATAGAAAACTTAAAGAGTTTGTACATATCGGAAAATAAACAGAACATCATCAGATTTCTGATAATTCAAAATCAGTATGATTTGCTTGATGCACGTAACTGCGTAAATTATAGGAAAGTAGTCGCTATTATTTAAAAACTTGATGGTACTAACATTCGGTTTTAGAATTTATACTTAATTATGCTGCGATCGGTGTATGAAATGACCTCCACATTCACATTGGAATTCAACTTGAGTTTACACTTAAGCAAGTAAGTAATTTTTAAGCGTTTCAATGCATAATCTAATGTTAAAAATATTACATGATTTGGTCCTTTATCCATCATTAATTGTTATTGTTAAGCTAAAATTTTTTGGACTGGGCTGGGTGTGATAATATTTTTTAGTTTTTAAAAGTAGCTTCTGAACATTCGCCGATCAAAAAGTTAACAGGGCTCCCACGCCAGTAAGCTGGGGCCTATGTGAGTTGCCTAGGTGGTACCAAGCTAGGAATGTAATGGGGCTCTGGGAGGGTGCTAACTGGAGACAAGAAAGTTATCGTCTCTCTAGCTTTTCCTTGTACGCATCGAAAGAGTTCAGAGCAGAGAGGTATACGTATATATATATACACAGTAGGCATTTAGTGTTTTGCATATTCCTATTGCCTACTCATAGTGTGTTTCTGTGTGCAGTGTATACGTATGTAATGTATACATGAACATTTTTATGAGGTAACTAATGTACAGAATTATGGATTTAACCATGAAAGTGCGCATGTATAATAACTGTTTGTGTATGTACTTTCCTCTATTACTGTGCAAGTGTGTACATGTTTGCCTGCGCGTATTTGTATAGAATATAGTAGTTAATATTAATTTTATATTAATTTTCAATTATCAATATATTGTTTCTTTAATAAGGTACATTATTAAGTAATTTTTGCATGTATGGCAGATCGATTCAGATAGCCGGTATTGATTAAACGGGTGTTTATGATATGGTGTGATTTCCAAATGTGACATAATACGCCATGTTTTTAAAAGGAAGCAAAGTAGAACGATAATAAAAAATTTCACATATTCCTAAATGTAGTTTCTACTAATAGATGAGGTGCAGGGATGTGCATGGAGTACAGGTATCTACAATGAAATGCATTAAGTGCAAATAAAACAAACTTTAATTTATTACGTGTATATATAGAGTACAAATTAACATCAGCGACGTGTATAGATCGGGCGCGCATTCGAGACTAATCATACGTGTGCGACTGTATACAATAGTTAGAGCGCGCTCTCTCTCTTTCTCAACACACACATACGCGCACAAAATAAGATCGCGTTTTGTACACCATATAAAATGTAAATTCCAACACTAAATGTGCAACAAATACCGTGCCACACAAAAAAAGAGGCGTTGAGTTCTATCAAGACATAGCCGTAAAATTCAGTGTTTTATGTTTCTCTACAAAATAAAGGTAATGGAAAACTTTGGGAAAAATTTTAGCATATTTGTGAATTGACTAAAAATATGTTGGACATATTTCTTGTTTTTTGACCAACAATAACTTTAAAAATTATTTTAAAGTTCCAAAGCCTTTTATACATGACAAAATTACAGGTAAAACACAAATATACCGCCATAAATCGTGAAAAAAAAACATATTAAATTTACATGTATTTATGAACCTTGTATTTTACAGTATACATGTGATTTTTAAATACATGCCAGAACTTCGTTATTACCAGGGGACTTAGGGTCTCACACGCTAGTTTTTGACACTTAAACTAATGTAACATATATTACACAACATTAACTGTCTTCAGTGTAATAATTTGGCAAATGTAGTAGTCATCTTAACGCCAAAAAAAAAAATTAACCAACATAACTCTTATAGGTATGAAGTTAAGCTATGTAATGGTTTTTCGTAGTTTTAATTTTATAGGCGCGTTCTGCCCTACGGAGTAAATCAACGATTTTAGAATCGTGACCTTGAGAAAAAGAATAACGAAAGTTAATTTTGTTTGGTGCTACCCCTTTTCCCCACCTCTCTTGACGTACTTCCAGTTCTCCTATACCTTCTAATATTATCGCACCACACTGCAACACATTTTAAATTTCACTAATTTTTTTTTTTACTGATCACTCCAAAAAAAAAAAAAAAAAAAAAAACAGTTCTTTAAAAGATCTAAATTCACGACCTCTCATAGACTGGGCAAGCTTCTGATTACTGTAACTCTGCTGTAAGCAGGCTCGATACTTGAAACCAGATTACTACGTTTTCTCTCACCACAGTTTGTAACTTTGAACAGTGTATAAAAAGATATTAATCTGAAAATTTTTTTTTAATAATCAAGGAATATTTTTTTCTTAAGGCACAACAATCTCTAGATAAAAAATAATTGTGGCTTGATGTTAAGATATAAAAAAGGGATGGATGAGGGTTACGGGGTTGTGTCTTTCTTAAATATGTACAGTTTTAGAGCGCGCGGTGGCTCAGTCGGCTAGGTCGTGGATTGGCACGAGGGAGACCGTGGTTTGATTTCCGGCCATAGTACGATTTTTCCGGGCAAGTACCTCTGTGATTTTTTTATATGTGCTTTTTCACCACGCAATGCTTCTCGAGGAGGGTTGAGGCGACCTTCTCAAAGCAAAAATTGCCTATTTCCCCCCTACCCCCCTTCCAGCAATGCGAGGCCTCCCATCCCTCTTCCCTTCCTTCTCCCAAGTGCTAAATGCCAATAGTAGTGCCCTTATTAAAGTAGCAGGACGTAGAGCACTCTAATATATATATGTATATGTAAAAAAAAGTATAGTTTTAGTAAAGCCTGAAATAAAAATATAAAGATGTTAATTTTTCCATGGCATAGGATCCCCAAGTTCATAATGCAAACAACATTTTTCCGCATTTTAAAAAACCAAAAGAAGTTTAATTCAATTCTTGGATGCTGCACAAGTTGTGAGACCTAATCTGCGAGGCCCCTGACCTACTTTGCTGTAAGCGGGTCCGAGAATTAAAACTCAATTACTTCATTTTTTCTCACAGTTCGTAATTTATTTTTGATGTAAATTTTCATTTTTTGTGTATTTATTCATTTAGTTTCATTAGACATGAAATAGATAGGTTATGTAATAAAATAAATTTGTTTGGTACATGTTTTTTTCAAAAATTCAGAAACAACTATATACATCAGTAGAGCAGCTTTTATATGTATTAATAAACATTTATTTATGTATCATTAATTTGTTACTCTTAAGATTAATGTATTCATTATTGTGTGTACATTTTAACATTTTCCAGAATTTTTATATTTAAAAAAAGAGAACTTCCGTACAGTATAAATACAGTAATTCTTGTTTATTGCGTTTTCTTCTTTGACAAGTTTTCCTTTGTGATCGAGAACAAAAGTCAGGAAGGTGGGAGAAGCGTGAATATATGCAACAACGCTGAAAATAATTATTTTTCATCATACTGCGCCGAAAAAAGGACTTTTTGTCCCGCTTTGCAGGACCAAAATTCGTTCTCTCGACGCAGAATTGATAAAAAATAGAATACGCACCACGTTCGGAGGTTATAAAATGTCCTAGATTTTACGTTATCCACCCTCGGCTTTGTCTCGGGCGTTAATTTACATTTAATCTCCGACATTTTTAACCTTCCTCAATAGGTGCGTAATATTTTATTTCTTATATGGAATGAGTTTACATACAAGCTTTTACGCATACTTGACTCCTTTTTTTTTGTTTTATTAAAAAAAAAAAAGGGGATATAGATCCACTTGAAAATGAATCGGATTTATCTAGAAGTAATAATATTTGTCTTAAAAATCTATAAGTGATGAACATCCTAAAGGAACATTATTCACTGCCATTTACTACCTTGCTATCGAAGAAAGTGGTACTACATGATGGTTTGTCTTATTTTCTGAGTAACAGTAATATTTTAGATACTAAAAAATGAAATAGGAATAAGTATGTAATCTTATATGATAAATGTGAGTGTGACGTTACACATGTAATCAGCGAAGGCAGTAGAAAGTAGTTTCAAAATCACCGGAAGATTCGATGAAATCCTACAGTCTTGTACTGGCCAGCCTCTATATTGTTTGTATTATATTGTGCAATAATATGTTGTTCATAATGTCCACTTATTAAGGATTAAAATATTAATTATAACTATACTCAATCGACACAGAAATACTTATTTATACGATATTTTCACCCCCATTGTTTGCATTATAGTTTCATAAAAGGTATACTTATATTTATAATTATATGATCTACCATATAATCCTACAGAAGAATAACTTGTAACTTAAGTACCCAAGCACCCACTGTCCACTGATTTTTTCTATACAAGTACTAAGTATATATAGTCATACATGGATACTAAATAAACGAGCGCGCAGTGGCTCAGTCAACTAGGTTGTGAAATGGATCAAGGCCCGTGCGATTTTTCAGGCAAGGACCTCTGTAATGTTTGGGCACAACTGATAGTCAGGAGTACTTTATGTTATTGCCAGAGCGAAAAGTGTAAGTACTTTTAAAACTCATTGTTTTTGTGTAAAAAAAGTTTTAGTTAAAAAAAAATTATGATCGTGGACCTGAGCATCAGGGGTGTATGTAGATATGTATGGGCGTAATCAAGTTTTTTGATTAACTTAAGCAGTTTTTATTAAATTGGTCTTAAATTTGACAAATAGCTTCGTCTTTTATGTCTTACGTGATGGCTTAAGATCCGTAAAGTTTTCTCTTCTGAAAAAAAATGGCAGTCGTTTTGAGATGGTATTTTCAGTAAAAAAAAAATAGTTTTACAACTATAACTTTAAAACATGATATTTTTGAGATTCAATGTGAATTACAAAACTGTAGCTATATTTTAAAAACAATTTTTTTGTATTCCAAATTTTCGTCCAGGATGTAACCCAAACATTTTGTGAGCCAAAAAGTGCTTCAAAATCACAAAAACGTAGTTTTTTCTTATTTAAATTATATATTTTGTACTTTAAATTATGATATTGAACGAAAAAAATGTGGATTTTATTGAAATGCAACTTTTTTGCGTAAAACATATTTACCTAGGATATACCACACAAGGTAACACTTACAAGGGCCGAAAGTGCTTGTAAAATAAAGAAAAAAACGTTTTCCCCTATCCAAATTTTTTGTTTTGCACCAGAGGTAATACATTAAACATGATGGTTGAAGGTCTCGTCGTAATTCAACTATTTTGTATCATCACATTTAGTTAGGATGTTAGATTTTGGCTATAAATCACAAAAACGCTAAAAAATTGCAGAGTTATCGTTTTTCTCTACCTATCTTACTTGTGTTTTTTTTTATTAACATTTCAGATTATAAAGTGACCGTAAAACTCATAGATTTTAAGAAGTATAACTTTTTTATAACGAAAATTCATATCTGTAGGATATAATTAATGCAATAAATCGCAAGAAACGATAAAACACTAGCTTTTTCAGAATAAATACAAATAAGGTCGATAATTATTGTGTTCTAAGGCTTTTTTTTTCATCATGTAGGAATATGTACATTTTTTTACCAACCCTACACCAAACAGTACCAATTTTTTATACAGTGTGGTAAAAACAGTAATATATTCCCTCGTATCAGTCAGTCGTGCCTTAAATGCAAAAATGCAGTTTTTGCATTAGCTTATCCGCTTGTTCACTTGTTTTTTTTTTACCACGCAATGCTCCTTGAGGAGCGTTGAGGCAACCTTCTTGCAGCAAAAATTGCCTTATGTCTTCCTACCCCCCTCCAGTAATGAAAGGTCTCCCATCCCTTTCCTTATTCCTTTCCAAAACCCTAAGTGTCCACAGTAGTAACTTCATCAAAGAACCAGTTTTGTACTAGCTCAGGTTGGATACGCACCAGGTGCAAACTCTATTTTTCCTACCGAGAGCACACCTAACCCTTAAAGTAGCCCAGGATAACAAAATTAGTTTTATATAATCTTAACAGTACCGATTAGGTGAGAATCGAATAATTAACAAAGTATTCTCAGCTATTTTTGCAATGTGATGACCCAAAAAAAGTTATAAATGAAATTCGAAGAAACAAATTGGTCAATTTTTACTACTTTTTAAATAATAAAAAACATCAGAACGGTTATGCCATAATATTTTTTTTTTTTGTGTTTCTATCATTCTAGGAAGAATTTTAACTATTTACGTCGCAGTCACACAAATTTCCTATTGAACATTTTTTGTGATTTCATTCACCTGCCTAATAATTTTTTGATGACATCAACTTCAGATACAGTAATCACACTATATTATAAGAAATTTGACGGTTTAATATTTTTTTTACTCCGAAAAAAAAAACATCATTAGAGTCTGTTTGATTTCAATTTTGCAATATTACATGCAGTACAAAAAATTCTTTAAACATAAGTAAACAGAAAGACAAAAAAAAATTTTTGATACTTACAAAGACCTTAATTGTCTCCTTGTTTAATTCCGTGCAATCAAACTCCTTCCGATAAAACTCCTATTACAAAATCACAATTTTCTCAAATTTTAAGGAAAAATCTTATACAAGTTAATGTACGTAACTGCAATTTTTGAATGGACGAGGGTTGGACGAACCTTGCGGCCAGAGTCAATGTAGCCATTCTGTCTAAGCTCTGCGTTGATTCTGAGATGAAACGCCATCCTCTCTTTCTCCTCCTCATCATCGGACATTTTGCCACAACTACTACTTTATAACTGCGTAGGTGCTAGATGACAAGTCTCACGAGCAACTGACGAACAACATAATGGCTTCCAGTTTGCTGCTGTACGCGTAGTGTTCATGACATCACTAACGTTAATAATTGATACCTGTTATCTTGCCTACTCAAAAATTACCGTGGCTCACTTTGTTAATAATACCTGCTAGTGTGAGCTTAGGTATGTTCTTTGTTCTAGAAAAATGTCTAGTAAAACTGTCTCCTTATTTTTAATGTTGAAAAAAATTTTTTTTTTTCAAGCCAAAGACTTAAACGACCTTACTAGATTTCATACCTTTAATAATTACTGTTGAAAAATCTGTTGGTAACAAACTAACATGGAATTACTTACATAGATGTCAATAGAAAAGTTATAAAAGTAATATAACAGATACTTCTTCAATGGACGTACATTAACTCGATTTTTCAAAGATAATTTTGCGAGAGACTAGAAGGAGCTATGTCTCCTTGGTGAAAGACATCAATGTCAAAAGTGTTTGTATAGTACGTGAAAAAAAAGAAAGAAAAAAATGTAACGCCACACTTAAGGGGAGCTTGGTATGTGATTGCTTCTATTGAAATTATTCTCCAAGTCCACGTTCATGACAAACGATGAGTGGTTATTGATCTGGAGAATGACCCGAAGATGAAATATTTTTTTGGTCAGCGGCATATCTCCCTTCAGCACGGTCCCCGTACACGCAGACTCCGAAAGTAAGAGTCAAGCTAACCACAAGTCAGCTCCTAATCATCAAGAATAACAATAAAGAATATCTGAAAAGTTTACCACAAATGTTTTTCAGAGCCATTATAAGTATTTACTTTTTCTGTTTAACCCTTGAAATTTCCTATTTAACCAATAATCTCATCGGTTATTTTAGAAGCCACCTAAGGTTAAACTTTCTTGCTTACAATATAGTACATCATATTACATAAGACAAAGCTTCATGATCAGCTTGCGGTGGTAAATTTGCATCCCAAGGTAAAACCAAGTGAACCGCTGGAGCCGGTTATGGAGTGACGTTCTGTGTGATCTCTACCATTTTTTTTACTAGTTTGGCTGAAATTTCGTGGTTCATAAGCCATCACATAGTAGTTAGCTATAGTGTTAAGTATGGGGATAGGTTATATTTGGGGCAGAACAACTTATATTCATTAAAAATCCTTTAAATTTTAATAGTACTCAACTATTATTTGAAAAATATTTTCGTTAATCAATAGCATTTAAAAATATATAAGTTAATATAATTATTTATTAGACTCCTGGGCATCGTCTGCTGCAGAACTAATATGTTTGATTTTCATAAGATTTTCCAATAGTCATTTGATTCTATATTCAGACTAAGATTAGAAATTTATTACGTAGCATGTAACCGAGAGAGCTGGCATGCGTCACAAATTTATAGTCATACCAGAGTTGGACGCGTGCTTTTTACTTAAAATTTTTCTAACAGTCTGAAAAAAATTAATAAACGCAGCATAGGTAAGTACTTAATACTTATGCACTACTGATGCTTTCTCTCTATTTCTTTCTTAAGTAAAGAGAAGTAGGGAACAGGCAATTTTTTCTTCTGACCCCTCTATACGCGATATAGGTGTCACGTCGTTAGGAAAGGAACAATGGCTTTGATTTCTATACACTGCCACCGAAACTTTAATTTTTGGATGAGGTACTAAAAAAATTCATTTTTATTACAATTTTCGGCAACAATTTGTCGACTAAAAGACTATGTATAGCAAGCCACTATTAAACCAAGTCAGTCATTAACTGGCAGATCTGACGAGTTCGTTGCATGGCTAGGAACCCCCGCAATTAACGACCCTATATTATTCTCTCAACTCTAAGTATTCAATCGGAAACCACCAATTTGCGCTTTTAGGTCTGAACTGGGTGAATGCAACAGCTATAGAGGGAAAACAAACTTTAGAAAACGGCACAGTCTCCAACGGTCTAGCATCACAAACCAATTTTCCCACCTTAGATCAGCAAAACGACTAAGTCTGCAAAAGAAATGAATTGTAGACACCAACGTTTTTTGCGTGATACCAGGAGATGTTGGAAAACAGATTTATTACTAGCTCCAACACTTCAGACGTTATAGTTTCTCTCCCAATCAGTGTGGTGTTACAATAACAGGCCATAAAAGAACATCCTGAGGTATCCAGACAGTTACAATTGCTGTAAGCTTCAGTCAAGACAGAGTTCTAGAGGAAAAATTGCAAATCTACGGCTGTTAAGGACCAACGATTTTTTTGTGAAATAAGGAACGCACAGAACTTTTCAAAATAATTATATTATTTTAACTTTTTCAGCTCATTATTTTGTAAAATAAACTGAATGGATTCCAAAAAAATATGCTTCTTATAAGAAGATTTTTTTTTCTGAGAGGTACAGGAAAAGATGTAAAATTTTGAACTAAAAACGTTTCACAATACATGTCAACACACTACGGTCTTTCATTTAGTGAGTCTCAGGCAAAGCCGAGACCGGTGGGCTGCTAGTATATTATAGTTATTGTCAGTATTTTCAGTTCTGCCGTTAGGTACTAACAATTATCTTCCAAGAATCTTTAAAATCACCAAATCTCAATCGATTTAGTTCTTTCCTTGTACGCTTATCCCCTCTTTTACAGGGCACTAGACTTATACGTTCGTTAAATAGCCATATATTTTTTACGTCTTTTCTTGAAATAAAATACATCTTGCTGCAAGACAGTAAACACTGACCATTGATTCTTGCAAGCTAATAACTCATCACTTACAACATTGACTACTTCCATCTAATGAGAGAGAAATGCTTTATTTTTGTTTCCAAACTAGTTTTTTTTATTAAAAAAACAGTTTTTCATGATGCTGCGATGATTACTGATTCAATTATTTTGTCGATTTTTAAGGAGACTGTGTGCAAATGTTTGTCACGATAAAAATTAAGCTTTTCTAAGACTTCAAGTATAAATCTGCCAGTGAAAAAATTAATTCTACCTGCATACTTGCAAAAGAACACAATTTACAATATGCAGTCAATGAAGGAACTTTGAGAAAAACCACTTGTCTACTTAAAATAATTACCATCATTAAAAATAACCTGTCAAGAAGTAGTCACGACTGAACGCATAGAATGACTCGAATGAAGCTGTGTTTTCCCGATACTAAAGCATGGCAGTTTTTTTTTACCATTAATTTTTTTTATTTAAACACTATATTAGGTCACGAATCTATGGCACACATAACTTTTATTTGGGATATGTCTCATTGTAGAGAAAACACGGTTAAAGCAATATCATACATATATATGGAGGATTAACAAAACGAGTGTAAGGAACTGCAGTTGTCATAGCTTCTGTTTTAGTACGGGTTCGTTAGTAAGGCATATCTCATTCTAGTGGAAAAAATTAAAAGACCTTTCGATTTTTTGTTCCGTTTACATTTTTTTTTTTTTTTTAGCAAGTGGGCTCTTCAAATTTCTTATTGCGCAAATTAGATTGAAACTGATTTCATAACATTTAGGTATATATCTACATGTCTTTACTAAATGCTTATTTTCTATGAACTATATGTGACAATATCTCTCTATAGTAAACATATTGAAATATCACAATTGCAAGATCAATACATAGTTTGAACACTCATGAATAAAACATTAGAAAAGACACAAAATATTGAAAACTTGTTGGTGTGAGAAAAAAAGGCATTTGGTACAGCTCGTGTAAGCGTAAGTAGGGTAGGAGAAAAAAGCTCGTTAGTCAAAGTACATTATCCATTAAGTTTGGAGAGTAAGAGCAATAGTACTTTATACTGTGGTATTGATACTAAAAATCTGTGGCGCACATGTTGACTTATTTTGTGGAACATTTTTTTGCAGTACGCAGAGGGATTAATAGAAGTAAATTAAAGAGAGAAGAAAATATCATAACTTCTTTCGTTTTTATCTAACAACAGTGCAAAAACCGTGTTTTATTAAGTTAAGAACGTCATCTAGCAGCATTTTTAACTATTGTATCCATTGAATTGAGACTGTTTTTTCTTTCAACTCATACCATTTTTCAATTACATTATAATTTCGTTGATTTAAGTAAAGCGTTCGACTATCATGATTTGTCATTTGAAAAAATATTCTAAGAGAATAAACCTTCCTTAAACAAAATAACTGTTTTTTTTACAACCTTTAAAGAGATGAGACTTTTTTAAAAGTGATATTTTCATCAGTTGCATAATATAGAGCTACGTTATTGCAGCTAGAAAAAATAACTTAAAATTATTACCCTTCATTAAACTTCTACAAATATCGTTAAGTAGCACATCTATACGTATACCTTTATGTTAAGATTAATATAAAGTAAATTTTATCCCTTTGCTTTCTTAAAATAAAAAATTTAACATACCGAATCATGTCTTTGTTACAAGGCATGTTGTGCATTTAATGACATATAAAATGATAAAGAGGCTTATGACGAGAAAATCGTAGAACTATGTTATATATTTCTTGCCATTTCTTATACGTCACAATCGATTTCTAAATATTTGGAACAATACAGTTTTAACCTATTTAAAAGAAGTATCCAGAGAGAGAGAGAGAGAGAGAAAAAGAGAAGGACAGAGAGAGAGAGAGAGAGAGAGAGAGAGAGATCTTAAGCAATGCATCCGTTTTTGCATTGCATAAATAATTGTATTAAAACTGAAATCGTATTACAGTATTCAAAAACTATCAAATTATTTAGAGAACACGAAATATTCACACCAATAACAGTTTAATAATATTATTAGTTTGAAGTTCTATCCATTATCTTAAGCTTGAAGTTTATATTAAATTTTAATATTTGTATTTTTTTTAGTAGAAAAATGGCCATGTGCTTATGAAAACATCACAACATTGACGTTGAATATAAAAAGCACACGAACCAGCAAACAGCTGGCTTGCAATTATTCATCGACACTAAAAGCAAGCGTTCGATCAATGGAATAATAAACTTTCTAGCGGGTTAGTGTCTAATTCAAAAAACAATTTATAAAAAAAAAACGTGAAACAAAACAAGCACAGCACATGTACCAATAATTGTAAATATATTATAAGCAGAGCTACGTGGGCGAGGTGAGTTTTTTTACACGCCGCAACTCTATAATGGTGTTTGTTCTTTGTTGTATGCCAGGAAACCAAAGATAAACCATCAGAAATTTCCGATGTAAGAAGGGATTGTTTTAATGTTCAAGAAAACCTTTATAAAAGTGTAGGGTAGATAATAATTGTATATATGTTTCCAACCATAAAGTTTAAGGGGATAGGTGCATTGGGGAAAAGTCCTGTATATTCAAACAACTTATATCTTGACACGTAGTACTGTATTGTCTAAATGCTACCACTTTTTTCAAATATCAGAGGCTATAGTTGAAAAAGAGTTATTGATGCTATATTTACATCAGTCAATCGAATTAACATCAAAGTCGATGTCTTTATGCGTTCTGCATTTGGAAATATTGAAAGATGCTCAGTCCAAATTATTGGGCAAGATCCATCGAATCAGCAACTCTTAATAATTATACGTCTCAGATATTTGGAGTATTTTCTTCCTTTAAAGTAGAACCTAGGATATTACGAAGTAATTATAAAAAATAGGTCAAGCATTAAAAAGTGTTTTTATAAAAACTTTAGATCAAGATCATGTTATTTTATATTTGCAGACTAATTAACTGCTCATTTATACGTGGGTCATTTATCGAAAACAGTCTTTTTCGTATCTTAACCGTTTCTTACATTGTATCAAAAGATATCGATCTGAATTTTTTTTTTTCCAATTTAGGAATATTTTTTCCTGAAGGCACAACAAAATCTAGATCATGAAAAAGTGTGTCTTGAGTTTAAGATACGAAAAAGGGGTAAATGAGGGTCACGGGGTCGTGTTCCACTCAAAACTGTATAGTTATGATAAAGCCTGTAATGAAAATAAAGAGTTGTTAATTTTCCTATGGCCAAGGATACCCAAGTTCATAATGCAAACAATATTCTTTCGTATTTTAAAGAATCTTTAGAAATTATCTTAAAGTCTTGAATGCTGCTTAAGTTGTGGGACCTAATCATGTTAAATCCAACACTTTAACAAAAAATGTTCTCACAAATGCGAATGCACCTTAATTAGGCTTTTTCAATTAAAAGTTTTTGTATTTTACGGATAAACAAGATATTGCGGTAAATTTTCTGATGTTGCTATCTCAATACATCAGTGCTACAGGCTCGCGAATTCGTTGATTTAGTTTCATCAGTATACAAAAAAGGATTTGAAAGGGTAGAGAAGATCATGTCACTTCAAGGGACATAGTAAATATACAATGGGTTGGAAAATAGCTGTTTTTTGAACGATACAAGTGCAGAGGCAGAGTCTAATGTAACAGTAATTTAATGTTACGTTTTCTTTTTGCTTAGAGCCCATGACACTACCCTGTAAAGCTTCGTATCTTCATTTAATGATGTTTAATGTTAAGACTTGGATAAAGCTTGCAAAACGTGGATTTTTGGGGTCTAGTCTATAGGATTCCGAGCTTGAGTAGAGAGACTCAGAGAAAATGCAGATTGCATAGAATTGCCTTTATTGTAGAACATAATTATTACAAACAAGACACGGCTCAAAGGGCTGTGGGCACGTGTCGTAGCTTAAGACTATACAAAAGAAACTAACTATATTATAGTACAAAAAAAAGGCTTGTAGCCATGTAAAATGTAACACTGCACAAGTAGTAGTGGTATAGGCGCTGCAGCTGTGGACGCGAGTGAGAGAGAGCTAGCCTGCACCGATGCGGAAGATGGTTTTTGGGGCTAGCTGTTGCTTCCTGCGCGAGCGGCTTGTTTCGGCGCAAGGTGTCGAAGACGTTCTGGACG